>NC_069500.1:1003548930-1003771430 GCF_027579735.1 Bombina bombina | reverse complement strand
CACACACAAACATGTTATACATACACACATTATACACACATTAACACATTAGGCATACACACACATTATACATACACACATATACACACACAAACACATTATACATAAAGACATTATTTACACATTATACACACATTCAAACATTATGCATATACACACATTATACATACATACATATACATACACACACACACAAACATGTTATACATACACACATTATACACACATTAACACATTAGGCATACACACACATTATACATACACACATATACACACACAAACACATTATACATAAAGACATTATTCACACATTATACACACATTCAAACATTATGCATATACACACATTATACATACATACACATACACACACACACACACACACAAACATGTTATACATACACACATTATACACACATTAACACATTAGGCATACACACACATTATACATACACACATATACACACACAAACACATTATACATAAAGACATTATTCACACATTATACACACATTCAAACATTATGCATATACACACATTATACATACATACATACACACACACACACACACAAACATGTTATACATACACACATTATACACACATTAACACATTAGGCATACAAACACATATACACACACAAAAAAGACACATACACAAATTATACTTACACACACATTAAGTATGAACACACACACAACTTATACATATACACAGTATACATACACACATAATATATACACATATAGAAAAAAGCACACACCATCTTTTCAAGCAAAAATATATTAAGTGATATCATTTACTGTGCTAACTACTCCCAGATTGCAAGTAGATAGTAAACCATATAGATACTTTGTGATACTCACAGTTGTTGTGGTGATGATTTCTTCTGTAACAACCTTCAGTGTGTCCACCACAGAGATGTATCCCAGGCGGCGAGCAATCGCAAGGGCTGTATTGCCATTCTGCAGGGGAAGGTGGAGCAGGAGAGTGTGAGACTCTGGGATCCAATGAGATCACAAACACTAAAGTAAATGAGGCAGCTTTTCCATTTAAAGATTGAGCACTGGAAAAGACACAGCATTCACTATAATCTGGAGTTAACTTTTTAAATTCTTTTTCCTTTCTCAGATCTCCATGGCAACACAACATGCCTGCATCTGCCAGCTTCCTGACATAAATATGTGCCGTCTGCTTTAAGGCTGTCACGCACTAGCACAAATTTGTATTAAATGCAGACTACTCCGGCTTGTCTCAAAAGAAGAGCTAACTGCTGTAATTCATCATAAACACTCTAAGAAATATCAAGCATTTAAATTGTTATTTAAAATAAATTTACTGCTATGGAATAAAGCTCCAGAGTCCTCTTTATTTTTAGAAAGATGTAGATTATATAAGCATTGAATAAATATAGACATATCGCCCCCTTAAGTAAAATAAAGCCACATACACACATCTGACAGTAATTTAGCCTAAGTAACTGTAATTTGCACTGTAGATCAAAAAAAAATATGTCAGTAAAATATGCCATTGAAACAAAGACTTTTGTGGGTGGGAAGATAAAAATAAACTACATACAATTAATTACTCATATTATGTATCTATCTATATACTGTATGTGGGGGCTGTCAGGATGTTATACTATTTAAATACTTCTAAAAATAGATTACATGAGTTTTTTTTGATGCATCGTTTCTTTGATGAATACAATGCTAGGTATAAAGGATTCATATCACTCTGTGAGCATTTTTAAACACTGTTCTCCTGACTAAAATAAATTAAATTGTTAGGTAAACATGCTGCACAATACAATGAATCACACAATAGGAAATATGTTGAGCAACGTATTACATATTTACCCATTTGGTAAATATATGTAATTGTAACTAAATACTAATCCAAAGGATATAGGAAATTACATATATTACATCATTTTATGCTGGATAGCCATAATTGTATATATACAACAGAATATTTCAACACCCATAATAAAAGAAGAGGAAGGATCAGACAGAGATGTCAGTTTCCTTCATGGTTTCTGTCTCACTTTGTTTCCGAAGGCATGAACAGGCCAAATACCGTGCTTAATTTACATAAAAGTCATTACTGAATAAATATGTTGAGATATTTTACATGTCCTTTTCTTTGTACACATGCTCAAATAAAAGTGCATGTAAAAAATTCTAAACATGGCGTGGTCTACAATATTTTATTATCTAGATTACAAAAACACTTGCAAAATGCAATGCATGTGTACAACGCTGTGGCATATGTGGAGACTTGCTTCATAACTGGTGAGTACATTTTGGACCCAATGCTATAGTCTCATCAACTAGGAATCTCTGACTCCTCATCCACAAGAGGCAGTACTTAACATACCTGATACAGGTCTACAGTTCTGTAGAAACCTGCATCATGGTCACATCTTTTAACTAGGAGAGTAGTGAAGGGTCTAATCCTCCTCCTATATACTACACTACTATATAAATGGGCTATCATGACAGAAATGTCTGCTTATCAATACTGAACGACTGACGCTTATATCACTACTACCTGGGTTTTCTTCTACAGCCCATGAGCTGTCATCCATTCATAGTGGTGGGAAGTAGAGATACCTTACACACCTTTCTATTATATATATATATATATATATATATATATATATATATAGTGCTTATATATAGAGTATAGTGGCTTGTCATAGATATTTTCTATTAAGTGTCTCATATATAGCACACTGCCATTAAATAAAAGTGTTTTGAGTGTGAAAAAGTCACAACAAATTAAGCCATTATAGAAAAAAAGATCTGTTTTTTATCTGTTGCTAACAAAGTAGAGACCAGATGATTTACTTCTGTGAACTCATATGTAGAGCTTTATCAAGGGGGTAAGTATGGGGCCACATGCTTATTTGCACAGACATGGTAAGAATCAAGTATACATACTGAAGTGACCTCTTTTTTAATTCTAAAGCACTGTCAGCTTTGCAGTGACATCTTCTATTGGGAAGAATTTTAAATTAGATAGTGTTGTATGTTTCCTTAACATTAGCTCTTGATGTATATATATTATCCACATAAAATGTATAGCTCAGCAGAAAGTAAATATAGGTCTAATAAAGGCTTAGAGAGGCCTTCAGAACACTATCCCTAGGCAATCATGTATGATAAATTCATGGCAATGCATGGCGGCAACAATTCTGGGCAACACACATTTAGGAAGTAAGATATCACTTGACGATTGTCTGAAGAATCTAATAATCAGCAGCTTCTTATCAGCTTAAGTATAGGTGCTGCAGTAAATTTGAGTTTCAAATAACGTGATGTTAACTATTCCAATACATGATTAACATATATTCTCTTAGCTGTTACTCTTTTATATTTCTAGGGTTTCATTTACATGATATGTAAGGCATTTAATAATTATATAATAACTACTTATTATATGCCCACCATACTTGTTCTTTCATGTTCAAGACTTATAAAATCAAGACATTTAGAGGTGATATAACCACAACTTTAATAAATATTAACATTAAGTTATATTCATTTTTTGTGGTATCTGATTGGAATATGTAGAGCGCTGGAAATTCAGGGATACCAAACTGAATTATTTCCACTTGTAATACATGAATATTGTATAATATATCATATGAGTATTTACTCTTAACACACCCTGTCATTTTTTTAGTTTGGATGTTATACACATCACACAAACATTTGGTTTTAACTTATTATACCCACCTTACGGTGGATATTTGCACTTATTGCCTTTTATCACTCTTTTGCATTAAATTATAGCACTTAATTCTCTTGGATTTTGTAGATACGATATCAGAATCTATTGTTATTTAGTCAAGGGTTTAATACCCTTATTTATATATTTTTTTTATATATATTTTTTATATATATTTTTATAATTTTATATTTTTTAAGACATATTAGTTATTAGCATCCCATCACAATTTTACTATTTTTATATTCATTTTTTATTTGATTAATCTAAAACAATGTTCCCATGCTCATTTCCCAAATAAACTATGGGTTTTTTTCTAGCCTACTAACGAGGACTCATTTCTACTCACAGACCTATTAATGTTGCCTTTATAAGTCAGACAGCATTAGTAGGAACTACAAATCTGATACTGGTGTATTAGGTTTCATATACTCATAGCGACTCTATGACACCATATATATCATGAGTGGCCAAGGCAACTTTCTGATTATTACATTGAGTTCAAAAGTATTTAGTGGGTTAACAATCCGGATAAAATCTAGAAATTACTATATATGAACACCCCATGCAATGCCATGTCACTTGTCAAATATACGTATTTTTACCCTTCGCTCAATATCTCTTTTTGACAAATAAAAACTCTCTGCACTCCATCATACCCGTTCACCTCTTTATATTATTCTCATCATCTCTTATACCTGTGGCTCTCTCTGTCACCTTTACTCTAGACTCACTTCCTTTTATAGCCTTGCTAACAATACTTACACATATTTTAGAGCAGCTCAACCACAGACTTCTTTGTATGCCCTTCATATTTAAGATATATTATTCCTAAGTTTTCTAATACATTGCACTCAGTATGTGGAAATAACTTTTAATGTGTAATCATACTCTATCTATGCATTTAAAGGGACACTAAATACCTTGGGGGATATTTATCAAGCCGTCAACCTGGAATTCCGCAGCATAATTGTGGCAAGCTTGATCCGACCTAGTTATCAAAGACTACAGATTGGCAAAAGTTGAAAACTGTGACGTAACATACGATCCACCGGTCTCAATCCGACACAGATCGATGCTTACGTTATTACAGATGTTCCGAATACACATTCAGCACTATTTGACACTTTTTAAAAGTTATCAAATAGTTAACCAGTACGCTCGCGGATATTCCGGCCCAGCGTACCTGGTTTTCAATCCGCCACCCTGGAGGCCGCGGATGCCATAGGAATCAATGGAAATCTGAAAGCAGCGAAAGCTTATGTTCGATGCGGCTAGATATCCCATTGATTTCTATGGTAGAAAACCAGTTATGTTTACACCTAACACCCTAACATAAGCCCCTAGTCTAAACACCCCTAATCTGCCGCCCCGACATCGCCGTCACCTACATAATGTTATTAACCCCTATTCCGCCGCTCCCGGACCCCGCTGCCACTAAATAAAGTTATTAACCCCTATTCCACTGCTCCCGGACCCCACTGCAACTAAATAAATGTATTTACCCCTAAACCCCTGGCATCCCACATCACTACCACTTACTAAACCTATTAACCCCTAAACTGCCAGCCCCCCACATCGCCATAAACTAAATTAACCTAACCTAACAACCCCCTAACTTTACATTAAAATTACAACATCCCTATCTTATAATACATTTAAACTTACCTGTAGAATTAAATTAAACTATATTAAACTATTAATTAACCTACCCTAACTAGTATACTAAAATTATATTAAACTATATTAAACTATTAATTAACCTACCCTAACTATTATACTAAAATTACATTAAACTACCAAATAAATTAACTATATTACATATTTAAAAACCTAACCCTACTCAAGTTATTTAAATCTACAATTAAAAATTACTAAATTTAAAAAAAAAATGCTAAGTTACAAAAAATAAAAAACACTAAGTTACAAAAAATAAAAAACCACAGTATCAAAAATAAAAAAGAATTACACCTAATCTAATAGCCCTATCAAAATAAAAAAGCCCCCCCAAAATAAAAAAAAACCCTAGCCTACAATAAACTACAAATAGCCCTTAAATGGGCCTTTTGCGGGCATTGCCCCAATGAAATCAGCTCTTTTACCTGTAAAAAAAAATACAAACACCCCAACAGTAAAACCCACCAACCACACAAGCAACCCCCCCAAATAAAAACCCTATCTAAAAAATCTAAGCTCCCCATTGCCCTGAAAAGGGCATTTGTATGGGCATTGCCTTTAAAAGGGCATTTAGCTCTTTTACTGCCCAGACCCTACTCTAAAAATAAACCCAACTCAAAAAACCCTTAAATAAACCTTACACTAACCCCCGACGATCCACTTACAGTTTTGAAGTTCCGCTTGAAGGATCCATCCAGCCGGCAAGAAGTCTTCATCCAGACGGCCTCTTCCATCTTCATCCAGCTGGCAAAGTCTTCATCCATGCGGCCTCTTCTATCTTCATTCATCCGGCGAGGAGCGGGTCCATCCTGAAGACATCCGGCGCGGAGCGGGTCCATCCTGAAGACATCCGACGAGGAGCTCCTCTTCAATACGGTCTCAACTGTAAACTGGATCTGGAATGCAAGTGACGTCATCCAAGATGGCTTCCCTTGCATTTCTATTGGCTGAAAGGTTCCAATCAGCCAATAGGATTAGAGCAGCTCTCATCCTATTGGCTGATTGGAACAGCCAATAGGATGAGAGCTCAATCCTATTGGCTGATTGGAACAGCCAATAGGATGAGAGCTGCTCAAATCCTAGTGGCTGATTGGAACAGCCAATAGGATTTTAGTAGTTCTAATCCTATTGGCTGATTGGAACCTTTCAGCCAATAGGAATGCAAGGGACACCATCTTGGATGACATCACTTGCATTCAAGATCCAGTTTACGGCGGAGACCGTATTGAAGAGGAGCTCCGGCTGAAGACTTCTTGCCGGCTGGATGGATCCTTCAAGCGGAACTTCAAAAACTGTAAGTGGATCATCGGGGGTTAGTGTTAGGTTTATTTTAGGATTTTTTGGGTGGGTTTTATTTTTAGAGTAGGGTCTGGGCAGTAAAAGAGCTTAATGACCTTTTAAGGGCAATGCCCATACAAATGCCCTTTTCAGGGCAATGGGGAGCTTAGGTTTTTTAGATAGTGTTTTTATTTGGGGGGGTTGGTTGTGTGGGTGGTGGGTTTTATTGTTGGGGAGGTGTTTGTATTTTCTTTTTTACAGGTAGAAGAGCTGATTTCTTAGGGGCAATGCCCTGCAAAAGGCCCTTTTAAGGGCCATTGGTATTTTATTGTAGGCTAGGTTTTTTTTATTTTGGGGGGGCTTTTTTATTTTGATAGCGCTATTAAATTAGGTGTAATTCTTTTTTATTTTTGATAATGTAGTTTTTTATTTTTTGTAACTTAGTGTTTTTTATTTTTTGTAACTTAGTGTTTTTTATTTTTTGTAATTTAGTAATTTTTAATTGTAGATTTAAATAATTTGAGTAGGGTTAGGTTTTTAATTTTAGTATAATAGTTAGGGTAGGTTAATTAATAGTTTAATATAGTTTAATGTAATTTTAGTATAATTGGGTAGGTTAATTAATAGTTTAATATAGTTTAATGTAATTTAAGTATAATAGTTAGAGTAGGTTAATAGTTAAGTATAGTTTAATGTAATTTTAGTATAATAGGGTAGGTTAATTAATAGTTTAATATAGTTTAATTTAATTCTACAGGTAAGTTTAAATTTATTATAAGATAGGGATGTTGTAATTTTAATGTAAAGTTAGCGGGTTGTTAGGTTAAGGGGTTATCATCTTAATTTAGTTTATGGCGATTTGGGGGGCTGGTGGTTTATAGGTTAATAGGTTTAGTAAGTGGTAGTTATGTGGGAGGCCAGGGGTTTAGGGGTAAATACTTTTATTTAGTTGCAGTGGGGTCCGGGAGCGGCGGGATAGGGGTTAATACTTTTATTTAGTTGCGGTGGGATCCGGGAGCGGCGGGATAGGGGTTAATAACTTTATTAAAGTTGCGACGGGGTCCGGGAGCGGCGGGATAGGGGTTAAACATTTTAGTATAGTGACGGTGTTTAGTGACAGGGTATAAATAAAGTTGGTAAAAAGCCGAATAGCAGCGAGATCGATGACTGCTAGTTAACAACAGTCCGATGCGCATCGCCCCGTACTTGGTCTCAGGTCCGCGGCCGCGATGTTAAGCAAGCGTATTGGTGCCGTCGAATGCAAGAAAGTTGACGGCTTGATAGATAGGCCTCCTTGTAATTACAGGAAAAAAGTTTAACAAACTTGTCTTTTATTAATCCATTTCAGCTTATACAAAGCACTGGCACACAGCAGCATAACGCTTTATGCTTGAGTGTGCCAGTGCTTTGTATAAGCTGAAATGGATTAATAAAAGACAAGTTTGTTAAACTTTTTTCCTGATTTATTGGTGCTGTGGAAATTGGTTGCCTACAGTCTACAGAGAGGTGTTTGCAGTGGCCCTCTACCACGAGCATCAGGTGTGTGCTGTCTATCATTTGGGAACTGTATTTACAGGAGACTTCAGCCAAGTCTAAACATTTGTAAAAAATATTGATATCTTTTTTTTAATGCTGCAATTCTTTTCCAGTAGCCAAACTCCACCCAGCATTTGCCTTGTTTGGAGGAGCCAATCTAGCATTGAGTCGGCAGAAAAAGCTAACCACGGTCATTATGTTAGTAACTAAACATTTCATATACAAATCTCAAGGTGTTTACTGTCCCTGATCTGTTTATAGCTTTATACGCCCAATTTTCCACCACTAGGATAGTAATATTTTTCATTGCCATTAATGAGAAGGTTCAGCTCTTTGAGAACCAAACAATCTACCGTACCAATAGAAATATGCTTTATAATTATCTATAATGCTACAATCTATATTACCCATTCCTATATACATCCAGCTCCCCCAGCACAGTAACATACTTTGAGGGGGCCTTCACTTCATTTAAGTCTGTTCATAATATAATTTTTGTTTTAAATAACAATTATTTTTTTTTAAATTAATGCCACCCACTATTGCATTATGAAACAGTTGAGTAAACCAAAAATGCAACCATATTTGTCCCTTTAATGAGGATTTGAACTTACCGAAGTTGTGGCATTTGGCTTTGCTCCATGTTGGAGTAGCACATTTATAATGTGTGTGTGTCCTTGCTGGGCAGCCTGATGTAAAGGTGTATAGCCATTCTGTTAGCAAATAAAAACAACAACAAAAACAGCTATTAGAACGCTACATTTGAACAAAAATATAAAAAGTTCTTCTCACAAATAAACTATCAACACATGCTACTCATTATCAAGCTAAGCCACATTGTAATCAATAAGGACATATAACTTTCAGACCTCCAACGAGTACTAGAAATTAGGAAGGCAGCCAATTGTAACTAAAAATGACATATTGTGAAAAAAATATGAACTTCTTTTCTACAGAACTAATTACTGTATCCAATTTAAGTGTACACCACATGGCTTGTGTCTTCATTTATAAAGCAGTGTCACTTTATTTAATACAAAATAGAGATAAATTAATAATTTCCCTTGGAGTAAACATTGAGAACAAGATGTCCACATGTTCTAGATTTCCTCCAGATGATCTTCATTTCCATTTGTATTAAACGTACAACAATATTTATTATAACAAGCTTACTGGAATTTTGATGATGTTTGATCAAAACATATGATACACAGAAAACCCCCCATATATATTACTATTTAAATTGATATTACATTGCAACATTTATGTCATGAGACTAAAAAGTAGTAGATTTTGGAGCACTTGCCACAAGTTAAAAAGTTCCTAACCTCTTGCGTGCTTGAGGTGATTCTCAGGCCCTGTTCTCACATGAGCATATTTCAAGGTATTTGACTGGGCTCAAAAGTGTATATATATATATATATATATATATATATATATATATATACAGTATGGCTATAATTGTGTATATTTGTGTTTATATGTATGTGCACATACAGATTTACACATAAATACACTATATATATATATATATATATATATATATATATATATATATATATATATATATATATATATATATATATTTTTTTTATTATTTGTTCTTCTTTTTATATATAAATATATATATATACAGGCATACCTCGGAGATATTGCGGGTTTGGTTCCAGACCACAGCAATAAAGTGAATATAGCAATAAAGTGAGTAACACTCATTTTTGTTTTCCAGTGTATAGTGTAACGTTATTTTTACACTATACTGTAGTCTATTAAATGTGCAATTGCATTATTTCTAAAAAAAAATACGTACTGACTTTAATTAAAATATACTTTATTTCTAAAAAATGCTAACCATCATCTGAGCCTTCAGTGAGTCAGTCTTTTTTTCTTGTGATGTGTTTATAGAAGTGTGTATATTTGTGTATTCATGTTTATTTATGTTTATATGTGTATATATGTTGGAAAAATGGCACTGATAGACTTGCTCGACACATGGTTTCCACAAACCTTCAATTTGTAAAAAGAGCAATATCTGCAAAACACAATAAAACAAGGTATGCCTGCATATATATTTTATATATATATATATATATACCTGTATCACATATTCCTTGTAAACCATTTTTTGATTATAAATTTAATTTGTTTTATTAAATATAGATTTATGTAATACTTTACATTAATAAGTTTTACATATGTTTTGTGAACGTTCAGGTCTAAGGTTGCACTAATTCTTCTAGCAGTATTTGGGCTTTTGCTCAAGTGCATCCTTTAACTTTCCACTTGTAATTTAAGCTCTATATAGCACAATCACAATATCAATTAAAAGTAATGGGTGCACTAGAGCAATGTGGCCATTCTAAACCTTCTCTGGTAAATTTGTTTTATCATGGACTTGTAATATCAAGATGCGCACTAATTTTAGCCCGGTCCAGCGATACTGTCTATTGCGTCCCCCGATAGCATTAGTGCGTCACTTGTAATCTGCGACAGTAAAGCTTTCTATCATGAGCACACAATGCAGAGCAAATAACTCCAGCGCAAACAATGACCTATGCGCTTACCAAATACTCAGCTCACGAGCAGCAGGTTACTAACAATGCCACGCTGGATTTATTATATTGTATTGGAGCAAACTGTTATTTATGCTTTTTACTTTAGATCCTGCATCGGCTACATCTTTCCCTTTGTTAATACTATTTGAAGATTAAATTGTGCCTTTAAAAAGTGGGAACTTATTGGAAGAAATTTGGGTGCTGGTTGTTTTTTTTTGCCCATTGAATGATCTTTATTGTACCATTTTTTTACTTTATCAGATTGTATTATTTACAAGGGCTATAATATCCTTTTATTTTATTATTGAATTAAAGAATTTATTAACAGGTAACACTCTCTTGGTGTGTTTATATATATATATATATATATATATATATATATATATATATATATATGTATGTGTGTGTATATAAATATATATATATATATATATTATTATTTTTATTACACTTATTTTACATTAGTTTACATTAATGGTTACTTCTTATTAGGAGATTTACATTAGGAATCTCTTTACAGTTAAGCTTAAACTGTATCTAAAATAGAAGTCAAGTGCTGGGTGTGAGAAATATATAGGTTTAAGTGATGCATTATGTTTAATACCAGTAACTTTAATGTAGGGCATAATATGACATTGTTTAAAATATGTATTCCTTCAGTCTTCCTCTCTCTGTAGAGGCAGATTCCAGCACTTACAGCATGCTCCCAATAACTATAATATTTCTCGTGATATGAATTCTGATTGGTTTTACCACATGCCATTTTTTAAAACAAATTCCTGCTCAGCAAGGCTTGGCTATACGCTGCAGAATAAGGGTAATCTTCATATACAATAAATACAAGTCAATATATTTTAAATTACACTTATAGTATTAAATTCACCACAATAAAAGTATAACTCTCTGACCATGTTCACTGCTTAGTTGTTGTTTTTTTTACTAGATGTTACCATATCTGTTGTATATTTTATTGGTGTAAGGAGCAGGTGGAAAAGTCATGAAAGCTAACACATCAATTTGCAGGACTTCAGCTGCTCAGAAGAATCTTATAATCACAATTCCAGTACAGTGGGAAAAAGCTATTCCAACACTGTGTAATTTATATTCTACCCTTAACTTTACTAATGTTACATAGCTTGTGCACAAGGGTTATTTTTCATGCTTCACATAAGAATAAAGTAGACTTGGCAGTCCAGTATACAATAGCTTATACCTTTTTATTGGTCTAACACTTCTGGTTACAAGGCTTTTGAGAACTCCTCTCAGAACTGTAGAAGAGAGAAATCTCGTGAAAGCTCATCTTATGATATTTTATACCAGTGAAAAGGTATTACTACTTACTGCAATGCTCTCTTATGTATGAGTACATATGTGTACATATGCATACTGTATATAGGTGAGATTGTATTATTATATATAATGTTATAGATACATTTTTAGGTTATGAATTAAATTTAAACCAATCTTAGAATCACATATACAGGTTTGTTTGTTTTTTAATTATATTCGTACATAGATAGGGACAGGTATATGAGATCTTTATATTAACAAATCAAATGAAAAAAGTAAACATTTGTAAAACCAATTAAACGTAAAATAAGTGAGCTTTGTTTGAGGAATCTCAAAACCGCAAGTAAATGAAGGCGCTTCGTCAAATCTGCTCTAAACTTCATCCAGTCTAATTAACAGTGTTACTAAATAGGAAAACAGTGCTTCTTTTTTTGGCTGCAGAAAATGTGGGTGGAATTCTGAGCACTCGCTTGTGTAGGGGGATTAACTCTGTCCTGATAAAATGCAAGAAAATCATTTAAATACTATTTTACATGTTCATATCACTTTTTAATATGTTTTTTAATTAAATTAGTTTAACAATATCTTTTTTCCTTCTTTCTAGTTTTTTCACAAACACAAGCTGGGCAAGAACTCACACCAACTTTACAGAAGTGACGGTGTATGGATACATGCGCTGTATACTACAGAAAACAGCTTACACTGATTGGACTGTAATTAGGATAACTGTAATTGGAACAAGAGTGTGGTGTTTCAGGGTAAACATGAGGTTTACAAGAGAATATCCTTGTACTCATTATAGATGTTCTACATAGGTTACAGAGACCACCAAAGATATGTGTGCACAGTATAACTGATTTAAATCCATCACATATTAAAATATATTAGAGTAGGGCTCACCTATGGTGTTTGACTTGGTGTTGGCAGCTGAGCTTACAAACTTTGGCCAAATATGGTGCTAAAAAACCTTTTTCATAAAAGTTTGGGGATAGTTTTCTGGTAACAGTCTTTCTATTAATTATAAGTCATTGAATAGCTTTGTATCTACTGTAGAAACCTCAAAGCCTACAATAAAGAAGCTAAATATACACAAGACAAATGATCATAAGTAAAACAATTAAAGCCCTAAATATTTATAAATATATTAAAGTGTATTGCTCAGATGTCCATAAATATCAGTGACACCAATCCTTTTTCAGAGAGTATACAGAGATACAAAAATCTAATGCCACTTGCTATATTATTACTCTAAAGTATTATTGTTTATATTTTCTTTCATCTAAAAGATAGATAATACGTTTGTTCTGAAAATGTACACCGACAGTATTAGTATCTAGAAATGAGGTTTACTGGAAAAAAGGATGTAAACAAAATCATTACCTTTGTTTTAGCACTGACACCTGCTCCATGCGATAGAAGGAAGTTCACCATCTTAATGTTCCCATAGTGACTGGCTACAATTAGTGGTGTGTAACCAAGCTGCAAAGAAGCACATTAGTCGGGCTATATTATTCATGGCTAGTGAATATATGAACACTTTGTGATGTTTCCAGATAGACTGTGGTAAACTATATCCCTTAATGTGTTATTTGTAAAAAAAAACAAAAAAAACCCTTCCTTTTTCTCTTCAGTAAAAGTATTTGTTTCAATTGTAATAATAATAATAACAATATTAATAATATATATACACATTTATATCACAATATTATTAATATATATATATATATATATATATATATATATATAGTGCAGGGGGCCCAGTCTATAGATAGGCATGTGTAGAATATATATCTATCCTCAAAATCACTAGAGAATAACATGTATATTACTATTACTGCTTACTACTGAGTTACCATTGAGGGGCCCAACATTTTTTTTTTGCACCAGGGCCCTCTGTTGAGTAGGTCCACTACTCTATTGGTTCACTAGAAATATAAAGGTTAATCACAATCTTGCCCTTGTTTTTGGTATTGTCAGTGTGTTTTACCAGTGATTATAATCCTAAAATGTGATTACAATCCTGAATGTGCCATTCATACCTCAAGCTGGAATTTGTTACTTCCCAAAAACAGAATGAAATTGATATCTTCATTGTTAATCCCGTGAAGGGCCATTATATTAAATAAAAAAAATGACATGCTCTAGCAGAGCAGAGCTCGGTACTTTCAGAGCATTGCTGGTCCCGAGTCAAAAATTACTCTGATCCAATCAGAAGCGCAAGTTCCACATCTGAGTCGTTTAAATAGTACTGCTGATTGGATCGGCTGCATTTTCTGCTAGGGGGTTAAACACACAGTAGTCTAGGGTCCATAGACTTTAAATGTGTTTTATCCATGTGGAATATGTTTTAGGTACTTGTTAATAAGCTGTAAAGTGTTGTCTAGAGCTTTATCGACTAACTTTATCTGTGAAAGTCAACAAATAAAAAATGGCCTTGTCAATGTGTCATTAAATACTGCGTATTTGGAGAGTTAACAGTCAAACAGGCAGGCACATGTTATGTATATGTCTATTTTTACCTAACCAATATTGAAAAAAGTTCTGCCAATATACAATACGATTGTGATTTTGTCAACATTCAAAAGGGCAGCAGTTAACATGTGACATGTCGATAATAAACAAAAGATTGTGATCAACCCTATAATTATGCATGAGACTTTACATATCTAGTCAAGATAGGGTTTAATTTTAAAGAGGGTATTGTGTAATAATCTATCAAAACATATATGTATATATATATATATATATATATATATGTATATATATATATATATATATATATATATATATATATATATAAACACAGAAACCACCCAGCAGGTTTCACTAAACTGGAGGAGTGATTTTAACATTTTTGGGGATTGCTTACAGTAGCCAGTAATACTGTATTTATTCATCAATATATTCATTGGAGTAGCCGTGTTAGTCCAGAGATTTAGATATCAAAATAACAAGAGTATTGCATTGAGCAATGATACTTTTTTATTGGACTAACTATACATTTATAAGTTGACAAGCTTTCGGAAGAGTTCCTTCCTTTATCAAGTCTGAAGCAAAGTATTGCTTCAGACTTGATAAAGGAAGGAACTCTTCCGAAAGCTTGTCAACTTATAAATGTATAGTTAGTCCAATAAAAAAGTATCATTGCTCAATGCAATACTCTTGTTATTTTCATAAATATAGAAACAGCTTCAGCAGGCTAAAAATACCTATACTACATGATTATTTGTTTATTAAAATTGCTATGGTTGTTTATGATTTCACATCATATTATTGACGGATGCAAAATACACCTTGTTTTTAAAGTTTGCCCATTTCTTCTAGGCTAGAGTGTTATCATGTGCATTCTCTTTTTTTTGGTCTATTCGCTAGTGGGAAACATACAAATACACAGAACCACCCCCAATAAAGTAATGGTGCTTTTTTATCATAGGGAATCATATGAGCACATGCTCATAATACAATATACAGTAATTTGATTGGATCACTGCCTTATGAGTAGTGCCATTAATAGTCCTAGTTATGGAAGGATAATAAATATCATTTAGCTTTTTAATTCTCCCACTATATATGAATTTGTGAAATTAACCGATAACAGATATTCTGTACATTTAAAGTTTTAAAAAATCATCACAATTTCTACACAAATCTGGTATAAACTGAACAAGCTTAATACAATTTTAAACAATAAAAAATAAAGTGCTTGAAAAAAAATTTTTTAAACTGCACACTGATATAAAATACATTTAAGTCACTACTGCAAAGCTAGACACTAAACGGTTTCTTTAATACTCCCAGGTAAGTAAAAAAACATTATAGTGCAGAAAGCATAACATTTCAGCATGTTCTCTTGTTAAATGGCTTCTGGGTTTTTTTCATATATTGCTGCCACTTCACTAAAAACACGCTCACTTGGTACACTTTACAGATAAGGGTTAAACGTAAAGTAAAAAAATATATATACTGCCACTTGACAGGGAAAGAAAGGACATGCTGGAATATCAGTGCTAGATTTATTTATTTGCTATAATTCTTAATATGCTCATATATATACTGGATTGCAATTACCTTCCCTGGTACTGAGGAGTGGACTATAAGTTTCTTTATTATGTCACTTATGGGCAGTTTTATACATGTGTAACAGCACCACCTAATTGTCAGAGCATTGTTATCCACTGCTAGAGAATATTGATACTAGTCTCCTATACTGCATAGCTTTCTACTCAAGGTTTGTTGTTGTGGACATTTAATTGATGTGTCTGAACTATCATGTTTTTAATTTTTTTTTCTATGCCCATGAAAGGGGAAAATAAAATATTTAAATTAAAAAAATAGTCAAATATAGCAGCTTTAGTGAAATGTTTTGCAAAAGTGTAAAATTTATCAGAATGCAACAAGTGACAGCAATTAGCAAGCAGATTTATTTTATGTATTGCTGACCCCATGAGTAAAATAAAAAGTAATTTAGCTCTGTGTACGTCAGGGTAACTATGTAGCTTTAAGTGCCACTTAAAGATCACATTTTCCATTTCACAAATCATATATGTTTGTTTATGCAAGTCCATCTACAGGCCTGCCATTGGGGGTATGGTAGTTGGTAACTGAGCTCCCAGGAACACCTGGGCTTGGACTCTGTTATCAGTGCTATTTATTATTAGATGCTATGCTATGTCCAGCTTATATGTGCTATAGATGATTTGTGTGATGATTTGTGTCACTTAAAACTACATAATTCCCCTGAAGTACACAGAGCTACATTTCTTTTGATTTGCTCCATATCGGAAAATTCCTGGCCAATACCGATATTTTATAAATACCAAATATCGGCCCTAAAAATTGACCGCTCCGATATATCGGTCTATCCCTATTAATTAGTATATAAAAACACAAATATATGTATATATTTTAGTCTCAGCTTTAATAATGCTAAACTTGATTGTGTAAGATGAAGATTATGTAAATCAATACAGGGGTGTGGTCTACGTAACAGCTACCGCTAAATGTCCACTTTGTGTCTCTTTAAATAATACCCAGTGATTGAAGCATTTAGCCTCAAACATTGTTTTAACAATGACATGTGCCTCTCATTAGTTCTATCTTTTTATAGTCACCTTAGTGTGGGCATCTAGGTTAGCTCCATTCTTTGCCAATATATCAGCTACATTCACCCTGTCCTCTTGGGCCGCAAGGTGCAAAGGTGTTAACCCATTCTGTGAAGAAAACCATATAATACCTTAGCTAAATATCAACCTAGATTTAAAATTCAAGAATAAATTACATATAAGCAAATAGTATGTTATTCCTCAAGGATGTCTCCAAACTCTTTAAATGGACACAAAACCCATTTTTTTCTTTCTTTCATGATTTATATACAATAAAATAAGCATACCTAGGGAGGTAGTGTGTACATCTGTGGATAACTATATGACAGCAGTTTTGCAAGAATGCTTTTGAAAAAACATTGTTATAAGTATTCATGCATAACTGCTGCCATGTAGTGTTCCTGGGAGGTACACACTCCTGAGCCTACCAACCTGCTTTTCAACAAAGGATACCACAAGTTCAAAGTAACATTGATAATGCAAGTAAATTGGATTTTTTTATATAATTATACATTTTATATAAATAATTAAAGACATTTTGGGTTTTATGTCCCCCTAAGTTACTAAAGACAATAAATAAAAGTTGAATGTGAAAAAAACCAGTGCGCCAAATACCTGTGTATAAAAAATGAAGATGTCAACATATAGTGCAATACTATAATAAAATACCCCTATTTATGAGTACGGGAGTGAACATTACAAAATAAATATACAAAGTGATAAAAAGTCCCAATCAAACCAATCTGGTAGATGGAGGTTGTGTGAAAAATTGGACAGTTCGTCTAGTCCATAATCCAGATTCAAATGTCTGGAACAGATGGCAGGCTGCTTCTTCGAAATTCTTGTTGGTGTCCCAAGATATTATGATCTGTAGATGTGAAAGATAAAAAAAGAAGAAGGCGCCACCATGGTGCACAATCAGATGATTCAAACACGCCAAATGTACAAGTAAGACCGTACTTACAAGCTGTATGACACTTGAGAAGTGTCACAAATGCCTTCTGGACTGTTGGGAGTCGTCCAGCTAACTCACACTGATGGATGTCAGAGCAACTCTGGAGCAAGGGAGCAGCGACAGGCAAACAGCATGCAGTGACCAGCCACAAGCTTAGCACCAAGCCGGATCGTCAACTTGTGTTAGTGGATACACCAGTGATAGTAGATACACTATTGGATACAATGTATCAAACTAACTCCAAATGTTAAATAAAGTTGTAAAGAATGGTTGAATAAAGATGATGATTCGTGGCAAAAGTCTAGTATAAACAAACAGACTTTATTTAGAGTATAATACTCTAAATAAAGTCTGTTTGTTTATACTAGACTTTTGCCACGAATCATCATCTTTATTCAACCATTCTTTACAACTTTATTTAACATTTGGAGTTAGTTTGATACATTGTATCCAATAGTGTATCTACTATCACTGGTGTATCCACTAACACAAGTGGACGATCCGGCTTGGTGCTAAGCTTGTGGCTGGTCACTGCATGCTGTTTGCCTGTCGCTGCTCCCTTGCTCCAGAGTTGCTCTGACATCCATCAGTGTGAGTTAGCTGGACGACTCCCAACAGTCCAGAAGGCATTTGTGACACTTCTCAAGTGTCATACAGCTTGTAAGTACGGTCTTACTTGTACATTTGGCGTGTTTGAATCATCTGATTGTGCACCATGGTGGCGCCTTCTTCTTTTTTTATCTTTCACATCTAATAAATAAAAGTTGTTTTTATTGTTTAAGATTTAATAAGAAACCAGAGACAGATGAAATGAGAAGCAATTTCTGACACTGCATAACCTTGTTCCCACAAAGACCTCTAGTGTGAGTAATTTGAGCTCCATCTTCACCTGTACTGGAGGACACACAGGGGATACGGTAGATGATAACTCTACACATATTTACTCCACAGGAATAGGCACACAATTAAACTACACATGCATGGTTCTTATGAACCTCAAACACAACCAGAGTTCATATGTCCAAAGAGGAGGTGGCCTGAAAAATATTTCTAAAAGTAGTTGTAGTTCATTACTGTATAAATTAAGTAAATTTACTAAAGCATGGGATGCTATACAGATTTTAATACTTTTTTATAACCATATCTTTGATCGATACGCATGCATACTGTAAAATGGAACATAATACAAATATTGTTTTTTAATGACTACAAAAAAGAAATCCTACCTTGGTTCCAACATGAATATTGGCGCCTTTATTCAGCAATAGTGTTACCATGTCTGCATGCCCCTCCTGAGCGGCCAGGTGCAGTGGGGTGACTGCTTGCTTGGTAAGAATGTTGGTCTCTGCCCCATAGTTTAGCAGTGTAGTGGCTATTTGCATTTGGTTCTTTTTGGCAGCAATATGCAGGGGGGTGTAACCATTCTAGAATAGGAAAAAATATTAGAAAAAAACAACCAATTATGTACGAATTGAATAAGAGATTATAACTTTAGTATTTAACCTATTACTTGTATTATAATCAATTATGTTTGTTATATTGTACATGTCACATTCTTGCATTTACTTTTTATAAGCAGGTATATATATTTTACAGAAGTCTCAGTGGAAGATTTAGTCCATTAGCCACTAAGTTATGCTGCTATGTTGATAATGTGTTTCATTCCTCATCACTTTCTTTTAATTATTGCTAGATGCAGCGTTTTATAAGACCATCTGCTCTTTTCTAGGGAGAAACGTGTGGAGGGGCTATTTAGTCAATTTAGACTAACCCTTGAGCATCTCATGTCTGAGGGGCCGATTTATCAAGGGCCGAATGGCCTCTGATGTCCCTGTTTCTGCGCGAGCCTTCAGGCTCGCCAGAAACTGCAGTTATGAAGCAGCGGTCTTAAGACCGCTGCTCCTTAACTGGTCAGCTGCCTCTAAGGCTGCGGAC
The DNA here is from genome assembly GCF_027579735.1 of Bombina bombina. Taxonomy (NCBI): domain Eukaryota; kingdom Metazoa; phylum Chordata; class Amphibia; order Anura; family Bombinatoridae; genus Bombina; species Bombina bombina. The sequence goes on along the minus strand of NC_069500.1, from coordinate 1,003,751,367 downwards.
ATCAATCCGCCCAATCACATAATATTGGGTTGATTGACACCCCCTGCTAGAGGCCGATTGGCGACAAATCTGTAGTGGGCAGCATTGCACACGCTGTTCACCATAACTGCTTGTGCAATGTTAAATGCCGACAGCATATGCTGTCGGCATTCAGTGCTGTCTGGTGAATATGATACGCTACAGCGTATCATGTCTGCCATCTATCAGTCAATCTTTCTTTTTTGGGAGAAGATTGGAGGAGAATCTAACCACTGTGAGAATCTAACCACTGTGTGTCACAGTTTATGATAAATCTGCAAGTAACCAATGGAACACCAGGGGTAGTGGGTTTGCTGCTTTTGTGTGTATTCACTGTGGATGCAATGATCAGTGTCCTGAGATAATCTCCTTTTAATATTATAATGTAATGTCAATTGGCCGGTGGCCCAGCACTCCAACCTCTGTGGCGTGGCTCTAACCTGGGTGCAATCCTCAAAAGTCTGGTATTGATATTTGAAGTAAAGAAGGCACTCTCAGGATTTTTAGTTTCAACAATAGATATTGTTTGTTCTGAAAACATCAGAATTTAAACATAAATGGTCATAGTCAACGTTTCGGCTCTTTTTTTAGCCTTTTTCAAGACAAGATTTATCTAAATACAGCTAGTCAGCCGTGCTCCCAGATGGAAAATAAGGTTTTTTAAACAAAATTGTTTATTTTCCATCTGGGAGCACTGCTGACTAGCCGTATTTAGATAAATCTTGTCTTGAAGAAGGCTCAAAAAAGAACCGAAACGTTGACTATGACCATTTATGTTTAAATTCTGATGTTTTCAGCATAAACAATATCTATTGTTAAAACTAAAAATCCTGAGAGTGCCTTCTTTACTTCAAACACACACACACATATATATATATAAATATATATTGTGTATATATATATATATATATATATATATAAATTATTATTATTTTCCTCTACAGCAACATCATACCCCCACCTCCCAAACTGACATATTTAGTAACTGCTGGTTGTTGCCTTAAGATTAACAGTAAGCTTCTTGTTCCTACTGCATCCCACTCACTCATCCTATTTTGGTCTGTATGGTTTAATGAGACGTCTTGTGAGATGCTGCATTTCATCTGCATACAAAACCTATTCAAATGTTAGTGATGCAGATTATAGCAGAAGACTGCAGTCAATGACACACTGAATCTTTCCAAGTGTCGACATGGTAACATTAGTTTTCCTATATGTTTATCTCTTTAGTAGGGGTAAAACATGAAGGGAAGGTGGGAATTTGTGTGTGTGTGTGGGGGGGGACTACTTTACTATGTTAAATATATGTTTAGCTTTTGTTAGAATTTATGAAGATTGATAAAATACAAATTACTGCAACAAGTAGATTTAGCCCATGTCATGAATGTATTAAACTGGTTATGTAGGTCCAAGATAGATCATAATATGATTAGATCTGTGATCATGCATATTACTAAAATAATCTCTATTGCTATTTCTCCTAATCTACGTCTTTCTACACAACCTTCAGCTGCAATAGCCAAGCAATAATAAGTGTATTGGCCAAGCAATAATAAGTGTATTGGCCAAGCAATAATAAGAAATATAGAGCTTGATTATCTAAAGCTCTCTTTTCTGGTGAGATTATCTTGTCAGTTCTGCAAGCTCCCTCAAATAATGTTTAGTTTAGTTTGAGAGATGTTTATGGGCTAGATTACGAGATGAGTGGTAGTTTGCGCTCCTACATGTAAGTAATTGCCCTAACCCAACATAAATTTTAATATTTTACATTCCAATGTTCTTCACATAGCCGAAAATGCTCTATTTTAATCAAAGATACACTTTTCTATATATATATATATATATATATATATATATATATATATAGGTATAGATATATACAGATATATATAGGAATATCTATTTTAAAATACTTAGAACATATTCCCTCATGTACAAAACATTGGAATGTGAAATATTTACAGTAAATACATAGTTATACACTTTATTAAATATGAATATTGCATGAATAAAGGGGCTCCGATACACACACACACACACACACAGACAATATATATATATATATATATATATATATATATATATATATATATACATATTTAGACACATATATGCATTATATCTATGTTAAAGCACTTTGCAAACCTTTTGTTTTGAACACCTGAGACCTCATATCTTTGAGCCCTTATAACTTTTCATTGCAATTTTTTCCAATAATTTTTATTAGATGGTGTTATCAGAGTGTAACTTTTAAATGTATTTTGTATGTGTTTTGCGCAAATTTTTAGTTGAGCGTAACAGTTAACCAGAGCTCTGTAATCGTGCTATCCCGACGAGCGTTAAAATCAATTGTTCTCGTACGACCACATTTACTTTCAACTTGTAATACGCACACTACTGACGCGTGCAAAGAGCCCTGATAAACCCATTATCACTTGTGCACAACAGTAAGCGTGCCACTCGTAATCTAGCCCTATGTGAGGTTCTGAATTTGAAGGAGAAAGATTTATATGTAGTGCTAAAAAAAATAAAAAAATAAAAAATGTATTTTGTGACATTTCTCTCCACACAAGCATTTTTGTTTATCATCTGGCCCATAGATTTACTCCAATTTCTTCTTTACTATAGAGGCATACCTCAGAGATATTGTGGGTTCAGTTCCAGACAACCGCAATAAAGTGAATATAGCAATAAAGTGAGTCACACTAATTTGCTTGTTTCCCAGTTTTTAAGCAACATTTTTTTTTAATTCTCTTGCTATCTTTATTTGAAAAAGAAGGCATCTAAGTTAAGAAGCCAGCCAATTTTTGGTTCAGACCCTGGAAAACACTTGTTTATTGGTGGGTGAATTTATCCACCAATCAACAAGAACAACCCAGGTTGTTCACCAAAAATGGGCAAGGCATCTAAACTTACATTTTTGCTTTTCAAATAAAGATACCAAGAGAATGAAGAAAATTTGATAACAGGAGTAAATTAGAAAGTTACTTAAATTTGCATGCTCTATCTGAATCCCGAAAAAAAAAATTGGGGGTTCAGTGTCCCTTTAAGTGTGCAGTAGCATTATGTCTAAAAAAAACATTGTTCATACCTTTATTAGAAAAACACTTTATTGCTAAAAAATGCTAACCAATATCTGAGGCTTCAGTGAGTCATAATCTTTTTTGCTGGTGGTGTATGTATATATGTTTTATCACGTGTACTGTATTTATTTGTTTATATTTGTATGTATGTTGGAAAAATCTTGCTGATAGACTTGCTCGACACAGGGTTGCCACAAACCTTATACCAATAAAGTGAAGTGCAAATAAAACGAGGTATGCCAATATATCTTTGGTCTTTTGAGTTTACTGCAATCGGTCCCTGCTTTTACTTTTCTCCTGTCAGCTATATTTAAAAAATTTCTGATTTTTTTATGGTATAATCCCCAACTCTTTTCAAGTATATCCGTATTTTTAATAAATAGAGTTTGCACCTCTACAATATGTCATTTTTGAAGGCCACAATGTATTTTTTCCATTAATCACAGAATAAGGCTATACGAATAAAATATTTGCAAAGTATAATAATTTATATAATTTACAGTACTATATTTTTATGCTGATCATGTGTGAATCCTGACTACAACAATGCAAAAAACAATGTTTATAGCTGTTTGGAAATTAATGGAAAATTCCTCACTGAGGAGCAGTAGTATATTTTAGTTTAGAACTGTACTAGGCCCCTAAAATATTTGGACTCTTCCACAAATCATATATCTAATTCTACACAATTTCCTGGATACCTGGGGCTGCAGTCATTTGGCATATGTGAGGAGTCAATGTGGGCCAGGGTGTGGCTCTGTTCAGAGCATGCAAAGGCAAGGTCAACAATGCCATGGGTGTTGTTAAGGTTTTATTGCATGGGGTTTGGATAGTCTGATTTCACTTTGTCAAACTGGCCAACTAAGACTATAATATACATGATCAGAAGAGGGTTGTGGGGGCTAATGTCCTGAGACTTTAAGCCCTCTTTAGCACTTCAGTTTGTGTACTGACCAGGTTTTGTCTTCTGTGAAGGCAGATACTGCTGTGTGTGTGTGTGTGTGTGAAGAGAGCCTGAGATATGCTTATGAGATATGGGAGAGAGAGTGTGTGTGTGTGAGAGAGAGTGAGAGAGAGAAAGAGAGAGAGAGAGTGTGAGAGAGAGAGAGAGTGTGTGAGAGAGAGAGTGTGAGAGAGTGTGTGTGTGTGAGAGAGAGAGAGAGAGAGAGTTAGAGTGAGAGAGTGAGAGAGTGAGAGAGAGAGAGCGTGAGAGAGAGAGAGTGAGTGAGAGTGTGAGAGAGAGAGAGAGAGAGAGAGAGATATGCATGTGTGTATTTGTATTGAGGAATAACTATCAGTGTTTTATTTCTCACTGAGCTCAAGCACCAGATCAAGAACTTAGCAGGACACTAAAAAATAGAGAAAAGGGAGAGATAAATGGTCTTAAGTATTACAACAGACAAGTCTATTTATAACTTGTGTGTAATATTTTTTGGGACTCATTGCTTCTGTGTAGAGAATAAAATATTAAACATTTTACTGAGATTTTTTTGGCTATTTTTCTCACTCTCTGAAGAGCTGAAGTAAAACGTACAACCTCACATCTACATCTAGTGGATTTTTCTTAGAGAGTGGTTTACGCACACATTTAGTATGCCAGAGTTCCAGTGAGGTGGGTTAAAAAAAAGTCTGTGATGTACAACAAAGGGAAATGACAAACACAGAGCTCAGATTTTAATTGAGTAAAACATATTTATTAATATTATTTCGAGAAGCAGGTATTTTATATGATTGGAGCTAATATGTGCAGTGACATAAGTCTCACCTTGGCTGTGGAATGGGGAGAAGCACCTTTATCCAATAACAGCAGTGCCACCTTCTGGTTGTCATAGTGAGCAGCAACATGGAGTGGTGTGAGTCCATTCTGCAAATGCGTGTTTGTTATGGTATTAAATGTGTTAGTTATTTAAGCTACAAAAGAAACTACAGACATATGTAAGTTAAATAAAACAAGATTAAATGACATACAAAATTAACTAGACATTGAGTTATTCTCAAGTTATCTACATGTATGGAAATCTAACAATTACATGAAAATGTTCCAAAAACCTGTGTGATTTATTTTTAATGAATGATTGTTGCTTTACACCTATTTTAAATAAATTTAAAGGGACAATAAACCCAAAATGTTTATTTCATGATTCCAATAGAGTATACAATTTAAAAGAACTTTTCAAGTTAATCATGTTATCAAATTTGCTTCATTTTTTTTGGTATCCTTTATTGCAAAAGTAACAATACACTGCCAGAAGATAAATGAACACATCAGGTGATCCAATGCGTGAGGTATATATGTATAGCCGCAAATCAACAGCTAGCTCCCAATAGTGCATTGCTGCTCCTGAGTCTACCTAGGTATGCTTTTCAAAAAAGGATATCAAAAGAACAAAGCAAATTAGATCATATAAGTAAATTGGAAAGTTTGTTTAAAATCATATGTGCTATCTGAATCATAGAAGAAAAAAATTGGGGTTACATTTCCCATTAAATTCTGTACCATTCATTTTTTCATATATACCTTGCCTGCTGCATCAGGGGGTGCCCGGCGTTGAAGGAGTAGTTTAGCCACATCTAGGCTTCCATATTTTGCTGCCACGTGCAGTGGTGTGAATCCCTTCTGAAAAACAGTAACCAAAGAGAAGTGAGTTTGTATAAATATATATGTGAAAGAGCATGCACTCATGGGACAAAGAGAAGTGAGTTTGTATAAATATATACTGTATGTGAAAGAGCATGCACTCATGGGACAAAGAGAAGTGAGTTTGTAAAAATATATACTGTATGTGAAAGAGCATGCACTCATGGGACATAAATTAATCAAATGTAATATAGCTGGTGGATTTACAAGGCAACAAATGTTTGTTAAAACAAATTTATTCTTACAAAAATGTACAATACCAATGGAAAACATTTATGTCACTTTGAACGAATATCAACCAGATGAATTATTTGTGCATATATAAGTGAAAACAAAAGTTTCACACTTCACACCACATGCCAGGATAACTTTTGCCAGGGGAAAAGTCACTGAAGCTATTTTGTATGTATCAAATTAAATAAATTTTTATGGTATCCTTAACTGTGTTTAGCGTGCCTTTTTAAGACTAAAAATAAGCCACTTACCTACAAATAAAAATGGAAGATGCTTAGTTTAGTCTTAGGCTACATTTTTGGACTTTTATGGGAGTGGCAATAAGATTATTTTTGTAAAACATCTCAGGATTGTATTCGAAAAACAAACAGGATTACTTTAGAGACCATCCTGGAGTCATTTGATGATCATCATTTGCACATTATCAGACATCATCAGGCTTGTAAAGTCATCAGAATGATTAGCAGATTACCATACTAATTACTTCACAAGCATAGAAAGCCAGTGAATTACTCTAGAGTCATCTCATTTAAATATTTCGGCCAGTGGGCATACTTCAGGGTGGCCTTTGATGACTAGTCTGGAGTCATCAATTACTTCAGACTGACTCGAGGAAGATCATCCTTTTTGACTATGGTTACCCCATGTCACCTTCCTACCTTGTGGGTAAAACTTATAATTTAGGTCACAATTCATTAGGTAGGAAAGAAGGAAAGGGACATGTGGGACCACAATCCTAATGTAATGTTTACTGTCCGCTAACAAAATGAATTTATTATATATAGATTTAACATTTAGTTCCTTTTTTTTTCTCTCTTCCTCTTCTTACTTCCCCTCCTGGTTACCTTTATTCCCTCCGCCTCATGGTTTAGTATTGGGAATATGTTGATATCTCTACTAAATAAGAGTGGTAAGTAAGAGGGAATTAGATGTTGCTCCTTGGAGAAATATCATTAAGGAATAGGGGATTAATAAAGGGAATAAACTTGTCATCTTTGTATCTTAGTACAAGATATAAATGTAAATCAAGTATGAGACTATTAAAGCAGGTATAAGGTAGAGGTATAAAGCATATTAGGCCGTTAAGATATGACCAGATGTTATTAATGATAGAAGTAAAGTAAACATGACCATATATGCTTTAGCCAACACACACACATATATATATATATATATATATATATATATATATATATAAACACAAACATATACACACGCAATATATATATATATATATATATGTATATATATACAGGGAGTGCAGAATTATTAGGCATTATTAGTATTTTTGAGGATTAATTTTATTATTGAACAACAACCATGTTCTCAATGAACCCAAAAAACTCATTAATATCAAAGCTGAATAGTTTTGGAAGTAGTTTTTAGTTTGTTTTTAGTTATAGCTATTTTAGGGGGATATCTGTGTGTGCAGGTGACTATTACTGTGCATAATTATTAGGCAACTTAACAAAAAACAAATATATACCCATTTCAATTATTTATTTTTACCAGTGAAACCAATATAACATCTCAACATTCACAAATATACATTTCTGACATTCAAAAACAAAACAAAAACAAATCAGTGACCAATATAGCCACCTTTCTTTGCAAGAACACTCAAAAGCCTGCCATCCATGGATTCTGTCAGTGTTTTGATCTGTTCACCATCAACATTGCGTGCAGCAGCAACCACAGCCTCCCAGACACTGTTCAGAGAGGTGTACTGTTTTCCCTCCTTGTAAATCTCACATTTGATGATGGACCACAGGTTCTCAATGGGGTTCAGATCAGGTGAACAAGGAGGCCATGTCATTAGATTTTCTTCTTTTATACCCTTTCTTGCCAGCCACGCTGTGGAGTACTTGGACGCGTGTGATGGAGCATTGTCCTGCATGAAAATCATGTTTTTCTTGAAGGATGCAGACTTCTTCCTGTACCACTGCTTGAAGAAGGTGTCTTCCAGAAACTGGCAGTAGGACTGGGAGTTGAGCTTGACTCCATCCTCAACCCGAAAAGGCCCCACAAGCTCATCTTTGATGATACCAGCCCAAACCAGTACTCCACCTCCACCTTGCTGGCGTCTGAGTCGGACTGGAGCTCTCTGCCCTTTACCAATCCAGCCACGGGCCCATCCATCTGGCCCATCAAGACTCACTCTCATTTCATCAGTCCATAAAACCTTAGAAAAATCAGTCTTGAGATATTTCTTGGCCCAGTCTTGACGTTTCAGCTTGTGTGTCTTGTTCAGTGGTGGTCGTCTTTCAGCCTTTCTTACCTTGGCCATGTCTCTGAGTATTGCACACCTTGTGCTTTTGGGCACTCCAGTGATGTTGCAGCTCTGAAATATGGCCAAACTGGTGGCAAGTGGCATCTTGGCAGCTGCACGCTTGACTTTTCTCAGTTCATGGGCAGTTATTTTGCGCCTTGGTTTTTCCACACGCTTCTTGCGACCCTGTTGACTATTTTGAATGAAACGCTTGATTGTTCGATGATCACGCTTCAGAAGCTTTGCAATTTTAAGAGTGCTGCATCCCTCTGCAAGATATCTCACTATTTTTGACTTTTCTGAGCCTGTCAAGTCCTTCTTTTGACCCATTTTGCCAAAGGAAAGGAAGTTGCCTAATAATTATGCACACCTGATATAGGGTGTTGATGTCATTAGACCACACCCCTTCTCATTACAGAGATGCACATCACCTAATATGCTTAATTGGTAGTAGGCTTTCGAGCCTATACAGTTTGGAGTAAGACAACATGCATAAAGAGGATGATGTGGTCAAAATACTCATTTGCCTAATAATTCTGCACTCCCTGTATATATATATATATGTATATATACTGTATATATATATATATATATATATATATATATATATATAAATAAATATATATATATATAATATACAATACATTATAAAATTCAGTATTTGGAATACTACTGAGATATAATATTGTTCTTATTTTGTATTCTTTTTATCATTTGTGTTTGTATGGTTTTTTGTGTGTCTGGTTCATGTAAGTTACATTATTATTTGCTTTTAGTTTTAAGGTATAGATTTCTTTAGGATAGCACTCATGATTGTTTAACAAGTTGGAAAGAAAATGGACAGACTTCCTTGAAAGTCATGGACCTAGAATGTAAAGTGCTATGATCATGGATTTTTTTTCCTTTTGTATATTGTGTATTCCTGATAAATAAGTGTTCATGATTATGCAATGTTCAATAATAAATCCAATAAAAATGAGAAGAAAAAAAAAAGATGAATTATTGTTAACACTGAGACAGCAGTTGCATAAACTATAGAGTATAGTCGAAAAGTTAGGGTAATCAACTACAAATATAAAAAAATGCAATACATTTTTTTTCAATATGTATAGTAGTATAAAAGCAGCGAGGAGGTATGCCACACAAAAAACGTCATTAAATGTCCATCCTGTAAAACGTTATGCAACTTTTTTTTCTGTTTAGAAATCAATTATTTACTATGCAGAGCACAACTGAGGGTTTTCTCTGCAAATGCCCTTTTCTACCTTTTTTTGTTTGTTTTTGTACTGACATTTATTGGGAATATGGATGCACTAAGATTATTGTCATGAAACCTAGAATTTTAGTTCATTTTCATAGTGCAACTGAAGTCCTGCAGTACAAAACCTATTCTTAATTACTTGTGAAAGGGCTTCCCCTTTCCTCTTGGAGTGTGTTTCAATAAGGGTGACAAATATTTATATGCAAATATCAATCAAAGATAAGGGGAACAGACGTAAAACAGGTAATACTATGATATATTTATATAAACAAAGTTACAAAATGCATTTTTAATGTACTGTTATCGATATGATTTATTTTCATCACAAGCACCTGCATCATCATCTTCTATTCGGCCTCATTCTGTCTAAAGAAACCCATTGTTTTTCTGTTACTATGCATTAAAGTGCTGCTAATTATAGTTGAAAGAAAATACAGAACAAGTGTGGTGGGAAACCAAAAGCAATGACCACTTGTCATAGCAGTAGGTAGAGTCTGATTAGGAGGAGGAAGTTTGTAAATAGATGAAGTGGAGCACTTGCAAAAAAAAATATTTGCAGCTATTATAGAGGGTTCTGGAAATTAATTACAGGTACATTAAAGTGAAGAAATATTATATTGCTATACATGTAAACATATAAACAAAGTATAAAGTCCCTGACCCTAACTTCTATCTTAAAGGGACATGAAACCCCCAAAAAATATTTCATGATACAGATAGAGCATACAATTTTAAACAACGTTCCAATTTACTTCTATTATTTAATTAGCTTGCTTCTCTTGTTATCCTTCGCTGAAAGGTTTATCTAGGTAAGCTCAGGAGCAGCAAAGAACCTAGGTTCTAGCTGCTGATTGGTGGCTGCATATATATATACCGATTGTCATTGACTCACCCATGTGTTCAGTTACCTCCCAGTAGTGCATTGCTGCTTCTTCAACAAATGATACCAATAGACTGAAGCAAATTTGATAATAGACGTAAACTGTAAAGTTGTTTAAAATGGTCTGTTCTACCTAAATCATGAAAGAAAAAATTTGGGTTTCATGTCCCTTTAATCCTGGTCTCCACCGTCAACTCTAACCCAAGTATCTCTGCTCTACAACCCTAACTATTATTCCAACCCTACCCTGGTAACTCTGGCTCCCAACCTTTATTTTAACTCTGCTTTGGTAACTGTAGCCCCCAACTCTTACTCTAATCCTGGTCATTTTGGCTCCCAGTTTCAACCCCAATTCTTTCTCTACCTTGGTAACTCTGGTCCCTGACCTTAACTCTTACTCTAACCCTGGTATATATTGACTCCAACCACAACTCTAACCCCAGTATATGAGTCTCTAAGGTAACACTCTTAAAGGAACTTTGTACCCTAGATTTTTCTTTGCATAAATGTTTTGTAGATGATCCATTTATATAGCCCATCTGGTAGTGTTTTTATAAAAATGTTTAGTTTTGCTTATTTTTTAAGAATGTTGTGCTGATTTTCAGACTTCTAACCAAGCCCCACAGTGCCAGGTGTATACAAGCGTTTACAGACACCTGCTAGCTCCTGTTTATGTTATCTGTCTTTTCATATGCAGGGAATGGGGGAGGTGGGGAGTGTCTACTCTTTTTGTTTACCCAGCCCCTTTCAATGGGTGTCCCAGACTACCTCATCAACAGTGTTAAACTGGGAGTTTCAAAGTAAGTTTTTAAAAGGTTTTTATACTGGATTTTTAAAACACTACTTGCGCATATTCTTATTTATAGTAGTGTCTATTACATGCAGTTATATGAAAATTGGTGTATACTGTGCCTTTAAGCTAGCTGTAGTCTATGAAATTACTGCCAATGAAATCCATAATCAACATTGCCACCAGCTGTGTGTAAAGTTAGGGCATGGGATTAGGATCACAGATTCTGGTTAATATTAAGGTTAGGGCTGGGGATTACAGATAAAGATTATTTATGTAAATTTAAGGGATACAGTTAACCCCCTGGATGCCAGAGAAGACTCCTACACTTTTTTTGACAAGTATTGCAACACTTTTAGGCATCCAAGCCGTAACATGCGTTTCCAACAGTTTCACCTATTCATCCCAAGTGGAAATGCTGCTCATGACAGTCTTTTGACTAAAATATTGCTGAGGTGATATTTTGTCTAAAGTAGCATTGTGACTGTGATATTTAATTACCATTATATTATGGTGCAGGGCAAAACATAAACAAGAGTTATAAATAAATTAATGAATAAGGAGAAATTGAGACGTATTTATTAAAGGTCTGTCTGACCTGATCCGACAGTGCAGATCAGGTCCGACAGACCTCGCTGAATGCGGAGAGAAATACGCTCTCCGTATTCAGCATTGCACTAGCAGCTCTTGTGAGCTGCTGGTGCAACGCCGCCCCCTGCAGATTCCCGACCAATAGGCCACCAGCAGGGGGGTGTCAATCAACCCGATCGTACTCGATCGGGTTGAATTGTGGTGATCTCTGTCCGCCTACTCAGAGCGGACAGGGTTATGGAGCAGCGGTCTTTAGAGCTTGATAAATGGGCCTCATAGTCACAGGAGTTCTGAAAAATGCAATTTTGTCTTATCACACAGCCCTATGTCTTTAAATGCACATACTGCATTATGTACCAGTAGTAAAACTCCTCATTTACAATAGCATTTTATTTGGTCTTGAATTTGATAACATTCATTTTCTGTTGTGGATGCATTTTAAAATGTGCTGTGTTTTTTTTTTTTTTTTAATTGTCTTTTGCAATATGGATGTAGTTATCGATTGATGATTGTTGAGCATGTGAGGCCAATAGACCTGTGGCGATTTTCCTTATCATCCAGTAAGCCTTTATCCCATGGACCATTAATATTAAGTTAAATGGGTAGGAAGATCAAAATTGAAATGTGCATAGGTGCATTTCAATATGAAATAGAAGCATTTTTTCAATATACTTCCATTACCCAGGTGCTGAACCAAAAATGGGCTGGCTCCTATGCTTACATTCTTGCTTTTCAAATAAAGATACAAAGAGAACAACGAAAATTTGATAATAGGAATGAATTAGAAAGCTGCTTAAAATTGCATGCTCTATCTGAATCATGAAAGAAACAAATTTGGTTTAGTGTCCCTTTAAGATTTTTTCTGTAAATAATGTTTTATTTAATGCATGTACCAAAGAAAACGTTAAAGAGACCAGAGAAACACCAGTCCATTACACCTTACCTTGGTAGCAAATGAATGTGCAGCACCTGCCTCTAGCAAGACAGATGCCACATCCACTTGTCCCTCCCTTGCAGAAATATGCAGAGGAGTATAACCATTTGTAGTAGCAGCATCTGGGTGAGCCATATGTTGTAGCAACAGCTGGACGATCTCTGTTTTACCCAAACGTGAGGCGATATGAAGAGGTGTCTGCTCCTCCTAAGACAACACCCAGCGCGGTTAGCTTACAGAAGATATAACCAAATCACAACACTCCCTACAAAAGCCCTGAAGACTAAAACATTCTAGCGATATTTGCGCGGCAACAATACTGTAGCAAGATGGCTGTCCAGGGAACATATCATTCAGTTCATCTAAAAAAAACATAACACAAAATATATTGCTTCCTTTGCATGGCTACTCTTTATGGTAAACGCTGCACTGGGGAAAGCCTGAGATGTACTATAATATGTTCTCGGATTATTACTTTCCTGAAGTTGACTTCTGAGGGTAGATTATAAAAGAAATCTGATATAAATATTAGTGCACTAATACTTTAAAACGGCAAACATGTTTATAACATTGTAGACAGACAGCTAATTACATTCAAATATCAACAATAATGTAACTATTTACTGTGATTGTGCACAGAATGTGATTTTAGGAACAAAATAATAGCGGCCTGAAGGAAACTTACCCTGGCTCTGGCATCTACAAGGGCACCATTTCTCAGAAGGCAACGAACCACCTCAACCTGGCCTGCTCTAGCTGCCATATGCAGTGCTGTCTCTCCACGCTACAAGGATATATGGAAATGCTAAATTATTTAGGTAAAACATTTTTACAAGTAAAGTACATTTTGGCAAGTGTAGAATTATCCTAAAATATTTTAGGATTTACATGCTCTTTATTGTATCTGTAGAACAATCATTTTTATAGAAAATCTGAAGTATTTTGGCATCTTGCCCTGCTTTTGTCCAGCTACCCAGCACTGCACGCCCCAGACAATGGCTTGCCCACAAATACTGTATGTGCATCCTACCAACACAGTCAGGAGCTTGGCGTTTATTAACTGTCAATGTAGCTATTTCATTACACTAACTTTATATAATAAACACAAATTAAAACTTGTAAATTTATTAAAGAACTATAAATTCAAATAATCAATATTAGTGGAAACCCATAAATAGTGTAGATTTTAAGGACTGAAAGATGCTTTCCATTCAGAGGTAAAAAAAAAAAAAAAGATATACTGATGGTGTTACAAAAAAACAAAAACAAAACAAGCAAACGTTTTATTTTATAAAGCAAACACAAAGGTACACATAAGAATACATGTAGCAGTCTAAGAGTCACTCTGAATATGCTGCTTGCATTTTATACCAAGTAACATTGGGCAAAATATATTACTGGTGGGACATTAGAATACCTCCAAAATCTGCTGAGAAAGTGCACCTACTTATTAACAACTCATTTTCATAAAAAGAGCTTGGCAAGTATGTTTTAAACCTGGGAATGTTTTTATGTGAGCTATGATCAGAGTAGTTCAAATATTCTGTGTGAACATGGATCCCATGGTATTTAATAACAATCTGGTGAGGTGAACTGTTGAACATTATTATGTGCAAAATGCTCAGTCCATGTCAAGATCTTAACTCCTGATTTGACAAATCATGTTAAAACTAATTTAATAAGGATTCTATGCAAAGTCAATCACTGTTTCATTTAGTAAATACTAGAAAATATTTTTTTAAGGACACAAATTTTTAGTGTTGACAAAGAAAAAAATTAAAGGGAAAAAAATAACAAAATGACTTGTTTCTGTTCCCATGATATTTTGTATCATATATAGTTTTGTATTCCCAAAGATTACTACACAATTTCCATTTGCTTAAAGTGACATTAAACTGCTGGATACAACTACAATAGCACAGTTACGTCTCACGATATTGCTTTTCCTTTTGTGCCTGCAGCTCTCTTCAGCCAATCTCTTATTTTAACCCATTACAGGTGATGTTTGGTAAAGTTCCAAATCTTAATATGGGGTGCTGCCATCTTGTACCGCACACATTCTTCCATCATGTGACAGAAGTGGTGTGCATCGACAGACAACAATGTCACTGATTTGTGAATGCGTCTGTCAAAGGGTGCAAGACTACTTAAGCTACAAGATGGAAGCGCCCAGTGTGTACTTTGACAATGTATTTAACCACTTTGCCAGGGTTAATCATACAGCAGTAGAAGTCGATAAGTTTAAATGTAAAATTCTCTTAGTAAACAAAGGAAGGCTTTTGGCATCTTGCCATGCGTTTGGCCAGCTATTACATTACATTACTGATCTGTGAATGCTTCTGTCACAGGGTGCAAGATTACTTAAGCTACAAAGTGTCCAGTGTGTAAATGCGGAGCTTTATTAACCTGCACTAGTATGGGGTAAAGGTAAGAGAACGGATTTAAAGAATGCTACAAGCACAGGAAGATAAACAACAGCATTAAGAGTAGTAACCCTTTGATTGTAGTTATGCCCAGCAGTTTAATGACCCTTATCATAATATGTATGGGTTATTTTGTAATTTATGTTTCAGTATCAAGGTATGCTTAATAAATGTCACTTTCAATCATTAAACAAACATTAATTCTTCTATACAGTCTTGGTGTGCATAAGTGCGTTTAACATAGCTAATGTCACATGACATATGAGGACTAGAGTACTGTTGATACTGAAAACCAACATGCACATTGAAAGATTAACATGTTTTAACACATGGAGAACCACAGCTGATGACGATAACATGTTCTGCATTGTTCACCCAGTCTGGTTATTTAATTGCAAGACATACTCACAATGTTAGTGACATCTGGAGAGGCTCCATTCTGCAGCAGAAGGAGGACTATGTTCAAGTGGCCCATGAATGCAGCCACATGTATTGGAGTGAGACCAGACTGTGAGTAAAACAAACCAACAGTAATTTTACTCCCTTGCACAATGCCATCTGGGCTTCTGCTGTTAATAATTAAAGTATGAGAACTGAGAAGATGGATGGAGAAGACATGACGCAGTGCGAAATAGCAAGTATGGAGAAAGAGTAGGAAAAGTAGAGGATGTTTTACACTGGAAAAACTACCTCTGTTATAGCTTGTATTGAAGCCCCATATTTCACTAGGAGTTCCATAACTTTGATACGGTTTTTCTTGCAGGCAATGTGCAATGGAGTAAAACCATTCTGTTTAGAAAAACAAGTGGTTAGCAAAACACATGCACACATGACATTTAACATGATAATTCCATACAATCTTTACCAGTGCAAAGCATCATGTACACTAAACATACAGCACAAGCACAAAATGTACATGATCCCATGCTTATTATTATGACCGTTTATTTGTATAGCGAAGCAAGATTCCGTAGCGCTGCTTTGTAACATTACGTTAGATTTTAAAGTTATGAAACAACTGCTGATGGTGACTTAGCAGTCTCCTAAACTGTATTTGTATCTTTGTCTTCAGATACGTTGACTAATATATAAAGAGCAAGTAACTGCTGCTGAAACTTTAGGTAGTGGTTTAATGTAACTTTCTGTAAAGCCCCAACTCTTTTGTTCCAAAGCTATATTCTTCATATTTGACATTAGAAAATCACAGTGTTCTCATGGTAATACCCTAGAGTAATGACTTTTCTAATACGCGTGTATATTTAAAGCAGGATCACGTAAATTACAAATAAGGGGTTAATATTTACAAAACGCCATCAATTATTAATATTTTTAAAATGTTAACAATAACTTTAAACTAATATACATTTTCATTAATATCTTAGTGTGTGACCCTTCTGTATAAAGGATGGGAGAATACTCTTTGTCGTGAGACCTCTGACTTGCAAGAAGCAAAAGGACTTTGTATCAAAGGGGCAACACCCTCCAATCCAACATTTTTTTAATAAATCTGTAATCCATGAATGATGATTAACTTCTGTTTTCTCCTTCCCTAAACAAAACCGATTGCTTTCTAGCACTTATATAAATAGTCCCAAGAGACATCAATGAGATGAAAAATACATGTACATTTTACATAGGTGTCTCTAATTTTGATTGTACCCCCCCCATCCATATATGGTCCCTGGAGACACCTATCACTGAAATTAGTGATAATGTATTTTATCTTATAATACCAGTCACACAGTGTATGAAGCGGCTCTTTGTTTAGATTAAAAAAAGCTTGACTGCCTAAAATTACAAAGACTACGCTTGTGACCATGTTTTTGTTGACAAACACTCATGTTCTGTTGGACATAGTAATAGAACATCAGTTTACCAGAGCACGGGCATTAGGATTTGCCCTCTTGTCAAGGAGCAGCTTAGTTACTCGGTAATGTCCACAATGGGCTGCAACATGCAGAGATGTCAGATAATCTAGAGTGACATCATCAACAGGAGCCTTGTGCTGTAGCAGGTGTTTCACGCACTCAACATGATCCCCTTGTGCAGCCATGTGAAGTGGGGACAGTCCATTCTGCTCAAAAGAAAAAGATTAAAAAGTCAGTATGGCTGAATGTTACACAACACAAGGAAATAACTGTAAAACATGCATGTCTTATTAAAACAAAACAATATAGCACTATAATATGTTTCTATGAGATTAAACATTTGATTTCTTTTCCCATTATTTTTAAAAACATATTTAAAAGGGGTATCATTTTTTTTTAATATATACTGTACATCAAAATCAATCGCCATTTTTGACATGAAACAAATACGTTTTTTCTTTGGAAGCCCTCTATACGTTTTCTATATAAAAGTTGTTTTTTTAATGCTCAAACTTGTTAGTGCGGCCATTTTACTGTTTTTTTATCTACTGCAAGCAGCTTGTTCTTGCACTATGGAAAGCACAACAGAAGAAAGAGGTTAGTATTTTGAATTCTGTGGAATATACACCAGCATCTTGGCAGGTCGAGGAAAAATCTACAGTTTTTATATGTAGGTTACTGGAAAAACAGGCAAATAAATAATGAATCTGCACTGCAAAGTTATTTCCCTTTGCATAATAAAGATGTTAAGGGGAATTAAATCTTGTGTATAATAATTATTTTAAGGGGAAGGCAAATTAATGTCAGAATGGATGTACTAAACCCCTCACTGTCATATTTTTCTAATCTCCCAGTCCTTGTTTTATAGAATAGAAAAACGCATACACAATGTAATAAAATTACAATGTATAAGTATTGTTGGATATTTTATACTGATATCCTTAATGAATAATAACCGATTTGCTCCATTATACTAGGAAGATTTTACTTGAATGCAATACTACAGAATGCATATGTTTTTAAATGACATTCAAAATTGATCAGAAGCTTTAGCTGCAATATTGTATAATTGTGCATTATTCTACATTATTATCATCCTTGGTCTCTGTAAATGGTAATTTGCGCATTTTTTTTTACCAGTGTTTAATAAGGACTCTAAGGAAGAATCACTTGTTCCGTTAAGTAGTTTGCCTGCTACACGCTCACCCAGAGCAGTCTGCTGTCATTATGCCAGTAACAGACACACTAGAAAATAATATCTACCAAACCTTCCATCTGTTCACATTTTCATAACTGCAGCTTAAAAAGCTGAATTTATTTCTAGGGATTACATTTAAAGGGGTAATCAAATTACAGGCCTTCTATCAAGCATATTAAAGAGCATTATATAATTTTATTTATTTTTTAAAAGATAATTGTTTTGATTTTAAAACTAACATGAATTGTATTATTGCAAATCCCTCTGAGCTATTGGTTGGCAGTGACAAACCCCATAAACATTAACGACAACATGGGAGTTTTTGTTTATTTGTTTTTTAAATTAAAAAAAATAACGTCAATATGTTTTAAAATACCCCTTTTAGATGCAACAAAAAATAATATGATATCCCTTTAAATAATGAATAGATTCAGTGCTAGTTAGGTAGAAAATCTGTGTCATCAGGATGTCATTTGATTTCACCACCCATGACATTCCAGTTGTATATTGTAGAAGCCAAAGAGCGGAGCTAGGTGTGGGGTACTGCACATGCCTTGGTCCTTGCAAGAAGTGGTGCTCCTCTCTCTAAGAGAAGTTCCACTGCTGGGTCATGCCCACTCCGTGCAGCACAGTGTAAAGGGGTAAGACCATCCTGAAAAAATGGAAAAGCTGACTGTTAACAATTCTCAAAAATGTATGGAAAACAGTATCACAAAATCAACTGAAAATAAAATGTGCCCTTTGTCAAATGAATTAAAAAGTCCAATATGCTCTAAATTAGCTACATTTATTTCCTTTTATTAATGCACAATGTTTTTGCCTTATTTAAGTTATTATGGGAAAGAAATGTTATTATTAAATCAATTCTATACTTTTTGCAGAGGTTTTCCCAGGCCTACAGTTAAACACAAAGTCAAAGCAGAAATAAAACATTACAGCTAACAAATTCAGTATAGATGGGCAACAGCCTAAGGCCCCTATTTATCAAAGGTCTTGCGGACCTGATTTCGACAGTGCGGATCAGGTACACAAGACCTTGCTAAATGCGGAGAGCAATACGCTCTCCACATTTAACATTGCACCAGCAGCTCACAAGAGCTGCTGGTGCAACGCCACCCCCTGCAGACTCGCGGCCAACAGGGGGCCAGAAGGCGGGTGTCAATCAACCCTATCGTACTCGATCGGGTTGAATTGTTGCGATTCCTGGCTCGCCAGAAACACGGGGCATCAAGCTCCATTCTTTGTAATACTTGTAAAAGTATTACAAAGAATTAGAATAACCGTGCCAGATTGTCAAGGCATATGGCATGTTGTATTGTGCCACAAATGTATTTGAAAACCTTGTCATAAGTAGGCTGTTCTAGTGTTTTTCTGATGGATTCTAATAGGTCTGAAGTTGAAACCTTACAACAACAAAAAACATGTCATGTGCATTGCAAGAAATTCCTGGTGGATTGCTTTGGAACATATTATTTGGCTTGGATTTTGGAATACCTTTGATTTTAGAATATGTATTTTTGTATCAGTAAAAATAAAGGCAATCATTGTTTTTAATAAATATAGAGTGTCATTTGCATTTTAGAACAAATACAATATATATATATATATAAATATATATTTATATATACACACACATATACTGTATATATATATATATATATATATATATATATATATATATATATATATACACATATATATACTGTATATGTGTATACATGTAAATATACGGTATATATATATATATATATATATATATATATATATATACTGTAAATATATATAACACAGTGAAAGTCCAGCACTCACTTGCAAGCTCTCAGCTAAGATTAAGAGCAAAACTGGAAGATCTAGTTACCAAATATGGCCAAATGGGACAAGCCCAGGTACCACGTCAAGGTCTCTCCCAAAACCTGGGTCTGTGAATCCGTGACTTATTCCCAGTTTGTTAGATTGCTTGCATTTGTATGGCTGTATTAGGGACCCAGGTTTTGGGAGAGACCATGACGTGGTACCTGGGCTTGTCCCATTTGGCCATATTTGGTAACTAGATCTTCCAGTTTTGCTTTTAATCTTAGCTGAGAGCTTGCAAGCAAGTGCTGGACTTTCGCTGTGTGTTGTATTCATTTTTTTTGTCATTTTCCCTATGGGCCTTGCACCCAGACTTGTCTGGGGTTAACTGCCGGTGACTCTCGAGACAGCACAGCTTACTGAGAGTGCTATTTAGCACCCAGGGCTGAGCATGGTTCAGGGTCATGGGATGTGTACCCAGTCCAGTCTGAGAGTGCAGTCCCCTTCTGTGTTTTGTATATATATATATATATATATATATATATATATATATATATACATACTGTATATGTATATATATATATATATACACATTCACACATATATGTGTATATATATATATATATATATATATATATATATATATATATATATATACATATATGTATATATATATATATATAGCCTTGCTCAGTTATAACTATATCCATAATACAGTAGTTCAGGTTTTTTTAAAGTGAACACTGCTAAGACCCTGGGTTATACATTTTTCCATCTGAGGATTACCCAGCTGTTCCTGTGCTGAAACTTAATATACAGAAGAACAAAATGCTAAGTACTATTTCCTATTTCACCTGATCTAATGTGTTAACTACCATGAGAAACTAAAACTTACATATTACTTCCAACTAGTATTACAGCAATGTGCAGTGAATAAAACACTTACTGCTGTCACTAGTATAAAGTTACTTTTACTTTGCTAATGTGCAATGGTAATCTGTATTGGGATATACAACCTTAAAGGGACACTCAAGTCAAAATTAAACTTTTATGATTCAGATAGAGCACACAATTTTAAACAGCTTTCCAAATTACTTCCATTAACAAAATGTGCACAGTCTTTTTATATCTATGCTTTTTGAGTCACCAGCTCCTACTGAGCATGTGCAAAAATTCAAAGAATATACTTATATGCATTTATGATTGGGTGATGGCTGTCACATGATACAGGAGGAGTGGAAATAGACATAACTTTGAAATCGTTCTAAAAAAATCTACTCCTCATTTGAAGTTCAGTCTTGGGGGTAGATTTACCAAAGGTCGAGCAGACATGATTCGCTGTAGCGAATCATGTCCTCTTAACCTCGCTAAATGCTGACAGCATACACTGTAGGAATTTAACACTGCGCAAGCATTTCTAGTGAAATGCTTGTGCAATGCCACCATCTGCTCACTCGCAGCCAATCGGCTGCTAGTAGGGGTCGTCAATCACCCGTATCGGATCGGGATGATTTCAGTCCACTACCTAAAAGGTGGCGGAGAAGTTAAGGAGCAGTGGTCTTACGAGCGCTGCTTCTTAACTTCCGTTTCTGGTGGACCAGAAACAATGGGGCGTCGATGCAGCATCCGCTGCTTAATAAATCGACCTCTAAGTGTTATTGCATTGGCTTGTTATCATGCATTTGTTGATTATGCAAATCCACTATATTTACAGGTCCTTTCAAAGCTGGAGGTTGAAAGCAGGTGTGCCCAACCTAAGGCCTAGGAGTTACAATGTGACTGTCAATAGGTTTTTACTTGGTCCTACTGATCCAAAACATTTCCTGGTTTGCAACACACATAATGACCCTTAAAGTCACAGTAAACACCATGAGATATTTATATAACATTTTAATTTATGCATAGCAGATACAGCTTTGCAAAAATACCTTTATTATTTATTTTACCCCTTTTTTATGTCATTTAAATCTGAGAACTGTGATGTTTCTAAGTCAAATTAAACCCAACATTTCTCGTTTATGATTCAGAAACAGTGCAGTTTGTTCTATTATCAAATGTACTTGGTTCTCTTGGTATCCTTTGTTGAAGAGACGGTAGATAGGTTCAGGAGGGTGCTTGTATCTGGAGCACTATTGGCAGAAGTTTAGCAGGAAACAGAAACAGCAGCACACATGCACTCTCCATCACACAGCAGAAAGGGGTTTAAGGGCTTGGCTTCAGTGTAAGAATTGTATTTGTAAGGATTATAGGAGAGCCGTGTTTAACTCAGCTGAATCGCACTGATTTATTTCAAGCCAAGTGGTGTGGTTCACAGATTGATTTAAGCTATGTTCACTTGTTGTATAATGAGAGATGCCAGTGGCTTAATGAAAACTTAACTCATGACTAAGGAGTCATAGGATTGTTTGGTTTTTTTAATGAATGAATTTAAAGGGACAGTCTACTTGAAAATTGTTATTGTTTAAAAAAAAAATAGAGAATCCCTTTATAACCTATTCCACAGCTTTGCATAACAAATACTGTTATATTAATACACGTTTTACCTTTGTGATTACCTTGTATCTAAGCCTCTGCGGACTGTCCCTTTATCTCAGTTATTTTAACAGACTTGCATTTTTGCCAATCAGTGCTGACTCATAAATAACTCCACAGGAGTGAGCACCATGTTATCTATATGGCACACATGAACTAGCAGTTTCTAACTGTGAAAAACTGTCAAAATGCACTGAGATAAGAGGCAGCTTCAGCGGCTTAGAAATCAGTTTGAGCCTACCTGGGTTTAGCTTTCAACAAAGAATAACAAGTGAACAAAGAAAAATGGATTATACACGTTAATTGGAAAGTTGTTTAAAATTGCATGCCCTATCTGAATCATGAAAGTTTAATTTTGACTTGACTGTCCCTTTAAGATTTTATCACTTACCTAATGCTTAAAGGGACATGAAACACAAATTTTTTCTTTCATGATTCAGATAGAGAATACAATTTCAAACAACTTTCACATTTACTTCTATTATTTAATTTGCTTCTATCTCTTGTTATCCTTTGCTGAAATGTTTATCTAGGAAAGTTCATGTGCAGCAGAGAACCTAGGTCCTAGCTGCTGATTAGTGGCTGCACATATAAACTGATTGTCATTGGCTCACCCATGTGTTCAGTTAGAAACCAGTAGTGCACGGCTGCTCCTTCAACAAATGATACCAAGAGAATAAAACAGATTAGATAATAGAAGTAAATTAGAAAGTTGTTTAAAATCGTATCCTCTATCTGAATCATGAAATATTTTTTTGGGGTTTCATGTCCCTTTAATTGTAATTAATTATATTTGTCTATCTGATATATCCAAAATATTTCTAAATTCTAAGAGGCTAACCTACCAGTTTGTCAAAGTATTCAACACCTACAAACACTTAACTGATTAACTGTCAAACAAAATACAAATAGAATCCCAAAACAATGGATTTTCAATAATATCCCCAATGAAAACTCAATTATTACTTGATTTAGAGTCATATTATACAAATATTATATACAAAGCAAACCAAGAGAAAAACGCACATTTGCTAAGAACTAAATTAAAAGGTCTGCAAATTGCATGCACTGTCTGACTCATGAAAGTTTAAACACAGAGACAAGCTCCTGAACCACCGCTAGAAAAAAAACGTTATGGGTCGATGGTCTTATAAACTGGCTAATGGTGACTTTGTGTTGCAAGTAGAGAAAATATCTGGAATATTTATAACTATGGTCTATACAGAAAAGTTTACTTTCATTAAGAAGGTTGAATTTGTTAAAATACATTGTATAATAGGGAGTGGGAAAATCCCATTTTTATAATGTATAGCATCACATGTTAATCCAAAACAAAAATAACATTAGGAAAGACTTCAGATTAAAGGTTAATTGGTGCTGGAGACAAAAACAATATATATCTTTGCTGTGTATAAATCCAAAATAAGGAAATCTGCCTGGCCTCCAGTACTCAACCTTCTGACACTTAGGGGTCGATTCATCAAGCTCCGTATGGAAGGCTCGCCAGAAACAGGAGTTAAAAAGCAGCGGTCTTAAGACCGCTGCTCCTTAACTCGTCCGCCTCGTCTGAGGCAGTGGACATCAATCCGCCCAATCGCATACGATCAGGTTGATTGACCCCCCTGCTAGCGGCCGATTGGCTGCGAATCTGCAGGGGGCGGCATTGCACAAGCAGTTTACCAGAACTGCTTGTGCAATGATAAATGCCAACAGCGTATGCTGTCGGCATTTATTGATGTGCGGTGAACATGATCACTACAGCGGATCATGTCCGCTCGCACTTTGTTAAATCGGCCCCATAAAGTGAATGTAAAGTTTAATGAAAAAGTGCCCGGTTTTTAAAAATACTCTTAAAAACAGGGGCACTTTCATTTATTAAACTTTACATTTAAGCGATTTTCCTCCCGCAGCTCCTGCTGTACTTAGCACAGCAATGACGAATCCGGCTTCCTCCAATCATTGCGTGCACCCTGAGGCGTCCAGCTTGTGAAGCCACGCAATGAATGGAGAAAGCTAGATTTGTCATTGATATGCTAAGTACAGCATGAGAGGCGAGCGGAGGATTCCCGGTCTGCTGTCACAAGGAAAAAGGTAAGTATTTAAAAAAAAAAAAAAAAAAAAAAAAAAAAAAAGATTAAATGTAAAGTTTAATGGCTAAAAGTGCCCCTGTTTTTATGATTTATTTAAAAAACCGGGCACTTTCTTATAAAACTTGACATTCACTATAAGGGGTTAAAATTATGATAAAATGACATTCAATATAATTAATCTTATTTTCCTTCTTGTCTCAGTACAAATCTTAAGGGGACATTGTAGTAGCGCTAGATTACAAGTGGAGTGCTAATTTAACGTGCGCCCGTTTACAGCACACTTTAAATAACCAGCCATTACAAGTTGTTGGTTAATGCTACCGCAAGCTTATGGTAGCACTTTGTGCTAAGCAAAATAAACCAGAGATCAGACCCCTGGTTAATTTAAAAAAAATGTGCCTCCATTAACCCCCAAATTAAGTGGACAATTCCTTTAAAAAAAATAAAAAATATCAATATCTTTATTTTTTTAAATAACTGCATGAAGCAGTTATAAGTGGTTAAAGAGATGGCATGTAGGGTGTTAGAAAAAAAATGACACATACAGGTGAATAGGGGACTGTGTTTTCACTGTATATACTGTATATGTATATGCTTATATACATATATATTTTAAATATGCTGCCTAACGCTGTGCGACTTTCCCCCTTCGCTGTGCTAGGTTCTGTTCGCTGTGCCATGTCTATCGGCATCAGAACGAGGCTCCCATTAGAGCCTATGGAAACGAGCTCTCGTGAGGGCAAAGCTTTCATGCAATGTGAACGCGAGGTTGCGTTTGCATTGCGCTTTACTTGTAATATCAGCGCACATTTTGCGCTACACTTGTAATCTAGCCCTAAATATTTAACATTTAAAATGTCACCATCAGTAGCATATTCCTTAAAGGGACAGTCTAGTCCAAAATAAACTTTCATGATTCAGATAGGGTATGTAAATTTTAAACAACTTTCCAGTTTACTTTTATCATCAAATTTGCTTTGTTCTTGGTATTCTTAGTTTAAAGCTAAACCTAGGTAGGCTCATATGCTAATTTCTTAGACCTTGAATGCCACCTGATATCTGAATGCATTTTGACAGTTTTTCACAAACAGAGTGCTCACGCCCGTGGAGTTACCTAGGAGTCAGCGCTGATTGGCTAAAATGCAAGTCTGTCAAAAGAAGTGAAATAAGGAGGCAGTCTGCAGAGGCTTAGATACAAGGTAATCACAGAGGTAAAAAGTATATTATTATAACTGTGTTGACTATGCAAAACTGGGGTATTGGTAATAAAGGGATTATCTATCTTTTTAAACAATAAATTCTGGTGTAGACTCTCCCTTTAAAGAACCTTTATCAGACTGTTTAACGCTATTGTCACTTAAGCACAGGTTAGTTAATCATTAGCTGTCACATATTCACAGGTAATAATGCTGCTTATTGCTCCTACACTCTATGGTTGGCCCTTTCCATTAGAACAATCTAACATTTTTTTTTTTCAAGTTTCCACTCTATTTATTACAGTTTTTCCTAATTGAGCTAATCTGTCTAGCACCATTTACAGTAACTGGAAGTGCTGATCCAGGCTTACAAATAAATTATTCAAAAACTAGCTGTTTTCAAGAGACTAAATGTTACTTAACCATTTATAATTAATTCTTTAACAGATTTACGTAATCGTACACATTTAATTATTTAAATTACTGTGGTAATGTTGCATGCTATATAAAGATTACATCGTTCCAAAAAAGGATTTGATTTCATTTCTGTTCTTATTTAAAAGTCATTTGGGGCTTCACTTCCCTGTGGACTTTAAACTGTGCTAATGTAGATGTACAGTCATTTATAAAAGTAAATGTAAAAAACAGGTACAAACAATAGTCAAAAATGCAAATAAAGCATGTTTAAAGTAAATTTTGCAAAAGATAGCAGCCAGCGATAATTTAAAGGGATAGAAAGTTCAAAATTGAAATGTGCAAAGGCGCATTTCAATTTGAAATAGAAGCATTTTTGTAATATACTTCCATTTGAAAAATGCATCTAGCAAAATGTATTCGTTTTTCAGTGGCATACGTACATATCCTGTGAGGGCCCATGCACCAGTATTCAAACACTATGCTTGGTCAAAGAGGTAGCGGTGGTGTGTATTGCTCAGAGGCGTAACTAGAAACCACAGGGCCCAGGTGCAAGAAAGTAAGATTTGGGGGCCCAGTCACAATTGCGACCTCTGCATCCCCTGTAGTTTTGTCCTTGTTATTGCTTCTGAAGACGTAATTTGTGTCATAAAAGCTACTGCTCAAACTCTAAAAAGGTGGAGTGTTTAAATACTGGTGCATGGGCCTTTACAGGATATGACAGAAAATCCCAAGAGAGTGGCAGCAAAATATGGAAAACTAGTAATTTATTTAGCACATCAGAACAGCGACGTTTCGGGAACACCTTCCCTTTGCATGACTAAGGGAAGGTGTTCCCAAAAACGTTGCTGTTCTGATGTGCTAAATAAATTACTATTTTTCCATATTTTGCTGCTACTCTCTTAGGATTTTCTGTGATTACTGTGGGTATAGGTGGTTACCCTGTGTGGCGTGCAGTGGCCTGAGTGCTGGACTGACTTGTTTGTATCTTTACAGGATATGTGCATATGCCACTGAAAAACAGTAATAACTTTTACCAAAAGCATTTTGCTAATGGAAATATATTTTTGACCTTTCTATCCCTTTAAAAAGGGCTGGACTAACATACACATGGTTGGTGATATTTCCACTAATATATATATATATAATACCACTAATATATGTTCTCTCTGTTCCCATTTCTGAATGGCTGTACTGGAGATTGGAGAATGTAGAAACCAAATGTAGTGAAAGGGAGTGTATCATAAAGTACCATCACTTGACAAGAAAAATAATATTTCCCTTCAGAGATTATTCTCCTAGGCAGTTGCAGAGATTGCCTAATTAGACTTCATACCATGGTAAAAGTAAATAAAAATGGATTTTAAAGGGACACTAAACATCAAAGTTTTTTTACGTTTAGAAATGACAGTGTTTAGTAAGTAGATTTGAAGATCCCTCAGCTCGATGAATTTCTTTATTTCCACCCCAATGTTGCTAAATTCAAGACCTTAATGTCTGCCCATCCAAAGAGACCTTTTTTTTTAGATGAGCTTCAAAATGAAGCACAGCCACCTCATTCACTCCTTTAGAAAGCACCAGTACAAACTAGACTATAAAAAAGAAATTTGTAGGTCTTGAATATAGCAACATTGGTGTTTGGAATAAAGAAGACATCTGAGATTTCAGTAATACACTATAGGTATACATTTTTTTCACATTATGTTTGAATAAAAATGTTCACTGTAGGTTTGCTGCTTTTATTTTCAATTTTATGACAGTGATTTTACAACCAATAAAAAATAACCATAACTTACTCTGGTTTTGGCATCAATTTGCCCTCCACGATCCAACAATAATTTCACCATATTTGTATTTCCTCTTTTGGATGCAACGTGTAAGGGGGTTATTCCATTCTGTGCATCAGGAAAAAAATACAAAAACAACAGAATATATATATCTTATATATATCTTTATATATGTATTACTTAATATTCTGCAAACCTTTATAACCAGAATAATTTCATCAGTATCTTTTGAATTTTAAGGATAAACATTACATATAAACTCACAATGTACGGGGAATAATATATTTACAGATTGTATGCAGTTTAGACATATCACAAATTTATCACTGAAATGAAATGATTTTATCATTCTAAACTATGACTATAATTGATCATTTCTGTGCACATAAACTGTATCTGCAGTAGGGTTTTGTGACAAATATATAGAAGATTCAAATGATGAAATTCTATTCAGAAGAACTTTTTCTGCAAAGTTACAAAGTATTTACCCTGGCTGTGAAGTCTACTGCTGCACCTCTGTTAAGCAGGAGTGTGGCCACATTTACATTTCCATAATGTGCGGCTATGTGTAAAGGGGTGAAACCACTCTGTAGACATAAAAGGAAAATACATGTAAACAAACTCAGAAATCCTTCAGGCAGCTCTTCGCACATGGTATAAAAAAGCATAAGCCTTGCAAATTAAGGTGTCACAGCTTAGCATGGGTGCTCACATACAGCAACACATTAAACAAGAAGAAAATGTTATGCAAATCAGACAAATACAATTAAGGAGAGGTTGAATTGTATAAAATAAAAAATAACACATACATTGGTTTATTTTTCTGTTTATAACTGATAAAAATGTAGGTACCAAAAAAAGGAGAAAGATTGTTTTAAAGTATAAAATATTTCCCTAGTCTACATGACCAAGTGATATCTTTTGGCTGTCCTCCATAGCATCATTTTAAATGAGTGTGTGGAACCTTACTACACATAGATACTTTAGAAAGTGACTTTGTGACTATTTTTTTGAAATCTCCACTAGAAATGGTTGTATCTACCATGCAAGAAATGTTTCATCGAAAAAAACAACAACTTGTGAAATACAGTGTTCACGGATAACTGACACGTAGTGACAAGACTGTGACTGTTTAACAACAAAGAAAAAAAAGATATGGAAGGCAATGTACTGGCACTAAGACAACAGCAGCTGTAGGTGCACTGATCTTGGCCAGAATCATGCGGTTCTGGAGAATATTAAAATTGACATGCCCAATTTTTTTCTTTAATGAATCTAATTAAATCATGCACTTTTCCAATTTACTTCCATTATGACATTTTCTTTGTTCTCTTGGTGTCCTTTGTTGAAAAGCAATAAGGTAAGCTCAGGAGCATGCACGTGTCTACAGCACTATATGGCAGAAGATTTGCAAGAATGTTATACATTGCCAAGAGCACTAGATGGCAGCACTTTCTCCTGCCATGTAGTGCTCCAGACGTGAACACCAGCTATCTAGATATCTCTTCAACAAAGTAAATTTGATAATAAAAGTAAATCGGAACCTTTTTTTTTTTTTTTTTTTTTTAAATTGCATGATCTGTCTGAATCATGAAAGAAAAATTTGGGGTTCCATGTCCCTTAATCTTCACTGTAAAGCAGATATATTTTATGGTCAAGGGTTTGAGTTATGCATCTATTAATAAGGCCTGACGGCTGAAACGTGTGAGACAGCTTTTTCCACTGCTGCATCTTACCCTTTTTTTTTTTACCATGTTTTGTATCCAGAGTTCAAATAAAGGTTTTTCCTCATTTTATCTAATTTTGTGCTTTGTATGACTCGCTGGCTCTATGTTGCTTTTTTGATCTAATAGGAACTGTCTGTGGTGCTAGGGTTCCCTCAGTATTTCTGAAGCTCTGTGCATTCCATGACTGAATTAGTTTGGGAAATGCCTCTGGTATCCTGGTAAAGGAAAACAGCACTTGACAAACATGTGTTGATGGTACATATTTATAGTTTTTATAGGCAAGCCCAGTGGTCCCCGATACTATCCTCAATGGCACACTAAGAGGTCAGGATTTGCGAGCATTCCTGTCTGGGAACTGAGATGACCTGGTCACTGAATAATCACCTGTCTTTATCATTAACACCTGGTTTGCCAGTGAGCCGATGAAGACACAGTTACAAATCATTAGATCCAAATTTAGCAAATTATATTGTGTGAAAATCCTCTTAGTTTTTATTTAAAAAATACTTGTAGCATTGATCATTATAAATAAACATTTTTTTATGTTTTCTTTTTTTATAAACATTGTGATTAAACCTGAGTGCATAAAGAATTAAAGCGGAAACGTTTTTAAAAATGTGAATGGCTATGAAGATTTTTATTGTAACTACCATTTGCAATATATTAATATATTTAATAAATTACATAACTGCATAAGCAGTCATATATCTGTGAGCCAACAAATATATCTAGTTGCATTGCTGTCTGATTTAAGATTGTCATTGGCCTGATGTTCGATCAGTGTAAATTCACTACTTAAAGGGACAGTCTACACCTTGGTTATCTTAAAGTCTTACCTTAGATTAATCTGCAAATATCCTTCTGCACCCTTTCTATATCATGCAGCAGGAACAGTAAAAAAGTTATTTTAAAATGAATATTGTTTCTGGCCAGTTTGAAATGTCTGAAGACCCCATGTAAGAAAATAAAGGTTCGTTTTAAATTTCTTGGAGGCTGGAATACCTTTTGTTGTTTTGCAGTTTGAAATGGCTGCCAAGCTCAGCCCACTGATGACATCACAATCTAGCCTGCATATGGCATCCAATCACAAAAGACTCACTAGCTAAATTCAACAGTCTGTCAATGCTATTCAGCAGAGTGCCTTGATGCAGCGCAGATTGTGATGTCATTAGTGGGTGGAGCTTGGAAGCCATTTCAAAGTGGCCAGAAACAATATTCATTTTAAAATATATTTTTTAATGTTCCTGCTGCATGATATAGAAAGGGAGCAGTAGAATGTTTGCAGCTTAATCTAAGGTAAGACTTTAAGATAACCAAGGTGTAGACTGTCCCTTTAATACATGAGTAGTGATGTGTTGCTCATGACAGACTATTTAAATTATTTATCTATCTATCTATCTATCTATCTATCTATCGAATGCATTATAAAACTCCTGTATAAATCTGCTTATCCTCACACCCTGATAGTTGGCACTGGAAGGTGGGAGTGTGAATCCCTTGTAGCTTATATATAAACTAGTCCTAAAGCCCATGTTCACGGTCCACTTTTTGCAGTACAGCGGTCCCACCCCTTGCTCTCTCTCTATCCCCCCTCTCTTTTGCTCTCTCTTTCTCCCCTTTATTTTGCTCTCTCTTTCTCCCCTCTCTTTTGCTCTCTCTCTCTCCCCTCTTTAAAGTAAAATTGTATGTTCTGAAACATGGCAGACATTTTGGGTTTCATATCCCTTTAATGCTACAGGATACAAAGACAATTTAGATGACTTGATGCTTCCAGGTTTGTGGCAACAGTTTAGGAAAGGCCTTTCCTGTTCCATTATGACCCTATGCACAAAGGAAGGTCCATGAAGATATCATTTGACATGTTTGGTGTGGAGAAGTTCGAGTGGCCTTCACAAAGCCCTAACCTCAACCCCACTGAATACCTTTGGGATGAATTGGAACTCTGATTGCAAGCCAGATATTATTGTCCAACATCACTGCCTGACCTCACAAATGCTCTTTTGGCTGAATGGGCACAAATTACCACAGACACTCCAAAATCTTGTGGAAAACCTTCCCAAAAGAGTTGTGGCTATTATAGGGGCAAAGGCAGGGCCAACTCAATATCAATGCCATGGTATTGGAATACTTTGGTCCATAAAGGCCTTCATATAACAACAGCCGGATGAACAAGATCGGACATCTCTGCCCCTGTCCGCCCTGGCATTGCAGCTAGTGAGCATCGAAAAACAGCCCACATTTATCATTGCACAAGCCACTGCTACTCACGTGGTGTCAATCACCCTGCTCAGAGAAGTCCAGGGGCCCTTTATAGTTGGTGTAGTAGGTTATGAAGCAATGGTCTAACAAATGCTGCTTCTAAACTATTGGATGCTGTGGCTGAAAGTGCCCAAAAGCTGCATTTGCAGCTTCTTAAATGGAGCCCATTGTGTGTGTATATATATATATGTGTGTGTGTGTGTGTGTGTGTGTATTACATTTCACTTAAAATGCTGCTGCTAACTACTACAGATAATCTAAAAGATTACATTAATATTCCTTTGAATTTGTAATTTATATATAATTTCCAGAACTACTTATCTCTGTCTCATAGCTTATAATACAGGACAAACTGATTTACCCATATGCCTCAATTTCTAGTAACAAAATAGAGACTGAACATATTCCCATTTAATTTATTTATTTATTTTTTTGCTTGCTGTAGTCAGCTTTACTATTAACTATTGTTGAAATCTGCAGATTTTCTCTCTCTGCAAGTAGAGGCTTCAGTAAGAACTGTTCTATTGAGCCCAGCCCTATACACAGCTTCTCTGCAATGCAGTACCATCTCCAAGCTACTGCACCAAGAAGAACAGGGAGATGTGTAAACTAAATCACGTTAAACCTACACAAATTGCATACAAATAACATACATTCTGACCCAACTGTAGATACTGATAATAAAAAATGAGCACCATGAAATGCTAAACTATATGTATTATTATTTATCAGTTATGAGAAACAAAAATGAATTAGGCGTGCATCCCAAAAAAGTGTGTTATAGATTTATGTTTATCAACTGCTTTGTTGTACAAATAATTATTTCTAACATTTGTTTTATTTATGGAGTTCTATAAAAGTCACATTTTTAAGAACCCAAGCTATTTATCTTTTCCCTCATTCACTAAAGTGTATATAACACATTTTTCACATTTTCTCATATTTATTTGGAACTCTTTTTAAATAAATAAAAAAATAAAATTATTATTAGTGATTTCCCTTGGTCACTGGTTGGTAAGTTTGCTCTTATAGATGAGCTAATCTCAGAGTCACAAATGTCTTAAACAGCCTTTTTAACACAACTCCCAAATACCATTGACTTTAATATCTCCTTAAAAGAATGTAATCCCAGTTTCTTCTAAGCAAACATTGAGCCACCTAAATACTATCCAGGAATGCAAAAACTGCTTTCAGCAATGCTTAGACTCCAAATTTAAAATGTTCAGATGACCACCCACCTAGGACTGCCCACTCAAAACTTTGCCCAAGTCTCCCTTATATGTGCATTGTTGGTCTACTTAAAGGGACACTGAACCCAAATTTTTTTCTTTCGTGATTTAGATAGAGCATGCAATTTTAAGCAACTTTCTAATTTACTCCTATTATCAAATTTTCTTCATTCTCTTGGTATGTTTATTTGAAAAGCAAGAATGTAAGTTTAAATGCCGGCCCATTTTTGGTGAACAACCTGGTTTGTCCTTGCTGATTTGACAGCACTAATAAACAAGTGCTCTCCATGGTTCTGAACCAAAAATTTGCTGACTCCTTAGCTTAGATGCCTTCTTTTTCAAATAAAGACAGCAAGAGAACGAAGAAAAATTGATACTTAAAGTAAATTAGAAAGTTGCTTAAAATTGCATGCTCTATCTGAATCATGAAAGAAAAAAATTGGGTTCAGTGTCCCTTTAAACACTGAAAAGCAAACAGTCAACTAGTATCTCTAATTCTCATGGACTAACAAAAATGACTTATAAATAGAAAATGATTGAATCCAAAGCTATACATGAAATCTGGATGTCCTATCAACAGCTAGGTCTTTTAAAAAAGGAGAAACAGGGAGATTTGCCCTTAAATGGTTTGTTTTCTAAAAAAAGGGACATTTGTGTGACATGGCAGAAGTTTGATGCATGACCTTCTTTAAAGGGACATGATAACCAACATTTCTCTTTTATGATTCAGATAGAGCATGTCATTTTAAACAACTTTCCAATGTAATTCTATTATCAAATGTTCTTCGTTCTGTTAGTATCCTTTGTTGAAAAGCAGGGAGGTAAGCTCAGGAGAGTGCACGTGTCTGAAACACTGTATGGCAGCAGTTTTGCAGGAATGTCATACATTTGCAAGACCACTAGATGGCAGCACTAGTAAATTAAAAACTTTTTTAAAAGTCTATGATCTGTCCGAATCACAAGAGAAAAAAATGTGAGTTTCATGTCCATATAAATACCTTGACAGTTATTCTTATAGTTCACAAAACAGTGTTGGCCTCTTCTCTCAGTCACCTTTTCCCACTCTCAATGGGACCATATTTCCTCCTCTCTCTAGACATTTTAATTATAGAACACACAAAACTAAATGCTTAACTTATTATAAAATGTAATTTTCAGTTAATGAACAATGTAAACAAACACTGAACAAATATTGCCTTCATACATTACAGCAAAATTACAATTGAACAGTATGAGAGCAGCATTTTCTTGAATAAAACGTAAAGCAAAAAATTAAATATCAAAGAAAAAAAAAGGGCAGCAAAAAATGCATGCAATGAAGCAACAGGAAAGAAAGAGTTATGTGTGTACCTCTGTCGTCCTATTCACCATCATCTGATGTAGCATAGTTTGGGAAAAGAGCACATATATTAGTACTACTTAAAATGCATCTATAATTTCCACTGATGTTTACCTTTTGTTAACTTAAAAAAAAAAATCAGTATGATTATAGAGAACTGATCAAAATGTCAGATTCATAAAGAAAAGAAAACAAAGAAATGCACAAAATAAATAAATAAATTGGATTTTAAATTATTTTAAAATTGGCAGGAAAATGTTCAGGATAATTTGCTACATCTATCTCTAATTCATCCACAAGATATCCGAACCTTATTAACATATAGTGGGAACTCATGGGAAGGGCTTTTGAACCCCATGAAGGCAGGGGACAAGTTTAGGTTAAGAACAAGGGGTGGAGTAATGAGAGGCTATTTATTAATGAGGAACTGGAAATCTGACTCTTTTTTATCTAAAGCCAAGAACATGAGAGAATTAGCTCCCCCCCTCCCCGTCTTTTATTTGGTTAGGTCTGTTGCAGCTTATCGATGGTGCTTGCTGGGTGAACTTAAAGGGACAGTTTACTCAAATAAATTCTCCCCTTTAATTTGTTCCCAATGATCCACTTTACCTGCTGGAGTGTATTAAATTGTTTACAAGTATTTCCATTACCCTTATATTGGCATTTGAAATAGTTGATTTAGCCTGTGGTATCCCCACCTATCCTGAAAGTTTATCGCCTTCAAGGGACAGTACACTGTAAAATTGTTTTTCCATTAATGTATTTTCAATGAGTTGTTATACCAGCTTCAGAGTATAAAATGTGTGAGAAATTGCATTTTTAGTTTTTTGTGAGTATATGAAGCAGCTGGTTTTGTGCTTTGAAACCACAGCCTATTACAATGGGTTGAACTTAAAGGTAATATCATATCTCATTATGTCATAAGTTTGTGTACACACAGATTTGCTTCCTTATCTTATATTTGTCTGTAACACCAAAGCTCGATCCATAGAGAGAACAATGGAAATTATAATTGTATTACTTAACTATCCGACAGCCCACTGAGAGTGTAACTTCTTCTGTGTTTACTTAGGCTTGTCAATAGCATATACTCCAGTATCAAAACGCTCAGTATAGGTGGCTATACCACAGGCTAAATCAGCTATTTCAAATGCTGAAATAGGAGTAAATGAGCTACTTGTAAACAATGTAATACACTCTAGCAGGTAAAATGGATCATTGGGAATAATTTAAAGGGGAGAACATTTTGGGGTTAACTGTCCCTTTAAGGCCAAAATGTGTAAACACAGCCAGTAGAAGAAATGATACTTCCAGAGGGGTATAGAAGAGATAAGGTAATAAAATGTTAATTTTCCATTGTTCTCTCCAAGTATTGGTGATTGGTTTACAGACAGTTATAAGATAAAGAAGCATTTATATGTACACAACGTGATAAAGTAATGAGATCTGATTATACCTACAAGCTCAACCCATTTTATTAGGTTGTGGCTTCAAAACACAAAAAACCTTAAAAACAAATTCTCAAACATTTTATACAGCTGATAAAAAAATAATTAGAAACACATTAAGGGAAAAACAATGTTATAGTATACTGTCCCTTTAACTTAGTGTAATCTGGATGTACCATCTGGTTATCTAGGAGAGATCTCATGTTTTGGGGCAGAAATTCTGTGGGGTTAGTTGAGGATCTGTGAGGGCAAGCACTGCTGTGGCAGTTTTAGTTAATGGGTATCAATGGCTATTTATTGCTATTTATGGTTATCATGTTTATAGGTTCATAAATTAACTTAAAGGGACATAAAACCCCAACATTTTCTTTCATGATTCAGATAAAAAATACAATTTTAACAACTTTCTAATTTACTTTTATTATCTAATTTGTTTCATTCTCTTGGTATCATTTGTTGAAGGAGCAGCAATGCACTACAGGTTTATAACTGAACACATGGGTGAGCCAATGACAATCGGTATAAATATGCAGCCACTAATCAGCAGCAAAAACCTAGGTTCTTTGCTGCTCCTGAGCTTGCCTAGATAAACCTTTCAGCAAAGGATAACAAGAGAAGGAAGCAAATTAAATAATATAAGTCAATTGGAAAGCTGTTTAAAATGATATGCTCTGTTTAAATCATGAAAGCAAAATGTTGGGTTTCAAGTCCCTTTAAGCTACAGCTTTTATAGCCCATATTCTAGGTGTATTTGTTTTAATGGGAGCATTTGCCTTATATGGGGTCAAATTTTGTGAGTGGTTATAGACATGAGCCCTAAATATATTTATATTTTTATTAATAAAGTAAACTTACATTAAAGCTTCAATGAGATTCCATATGAGAATATATTTATCTACTCCAAATAAAGGAACTTAAGAGTAAATCTGAAATGTACAGCAGCATTTCAAATTCAATTAGAATAATTTGGCAATAAGCTTATATCTGCAAAAATGTTGTTTTCATTTGAAATGACTTGTATGATTTACTTTTTCCACTAAAACTCTAATTTTATGGAAATCTCATTTTGACACAAAGTATTTTTATTTTCTAATTATAGACCTTTAAAAAAGCATGTTCTCTTTATTTTGTTTGAAAGTGAGATATTTATTTAAACAACACTGAAATAATTAATTAGTTGCATGGGAAGTTAAAATATGGTTGCAATATTATCTGGTAATTTAAAAGTGTAAACATGGACCTTTATATCTGAGCTTCTAACTATGGTGCCTCAAGCAAAGTTAAATAAAGAGGACATTGGAACATGAAATATTTACAGTAAATGTATAGTTAAACATGTTATTAAATATGGATATTAAATAAATATGTTTTTTTAATTTTTGATAGCCACTTGACTGCAAAGGGCTCCAATGCATTTATATATATATATATTTCTATATACTGTATACATACATATATATATATATATATATATATATATATATATATATATATATATATATATATATGTTGTGTATCTGTAAATACATCCATACACATATAAATACATAAATACATATGTGTACACATTTAAATATATGTACATACATATACATATTTACACTTGTATATGTATTTATCTCTATTTTAAACCCTTTGTCTACCTTTTTTTCTAACTGAGACCTCATATATTTGAGCCCTTATAACTTTTTTGTGCAATATTTTTTTTTAATAATTCTTATTAGACAGTGTTAATATGAATGTTACTGTACTTTTAAATGTATTTCTGATATGATTTCTGCAACTTTTTAGTCAAGTGTAGCAGTTAACAAGAGCTCTGAAGTCGTGCTAACCCTATGTTAGTTAAAGGAAAATGAAACCCAAAATTTTTCTTTCATGATTCAGATAAAGCATGCAATTTTAAGCAACTTTCCAATTTACTTCTATTATCTAATTTGCTTAGTTCTCTTGGCATTCTTTGTTGAAAAGGATACCTAGGTCGATTCAGGAGCTGGAAGCTAGCTGCTGATTGGTGGCTGCACATATATTCCTTTTTTCAATGGCTTACCAATGTGTTCAGCTAGTTCCCAGTAGTGCATTTCTGCTCCATCAATAAGGGATAGCAAGAGAATGGAGAAAAATTGAACATAGAAGTCAATTGGAAAGTTGTTTAAAAATGTTTGCTCTATCCGACTCATGAAAGAAACATTTTGGTTTTATATCTCTTTAAATTCAACTGCGCTCAAGTAAACGCATTTACTTTAAACTTAATATGCACGCTGCTTCCAACAAACGCAAAGAGTGGAAATAAACTTCTTATCATTTGCTTGCAACAATAAGATCCACTTGTAATCTAGTCCTAAATGTGTATTTGGTTTACTAATATTCTCACACGAAGAAAAAAAAGTTTTACTTTAAGGGTAACATCATGAATTATCAACAGGCATTAAGCAATGATTATGATTTCCCGTCTTGTTTATTGTGTCTTTACAAAAAAAAGGGTTGAATGACTTACCTTTGACTGTACATCTGCATTGTGGTCATTCTGCAGCAAGAGGGCAGCAGACTTTGTGTCGTCCTTCCTGGCGGCAATGTGCAGGGCAGGAAGTCTGACCTTCCCCTTGGTATCATTCTCCAAGAGAATAGCAACCACTTGATTATGCCCTTGCTGAAGGGCAACAGCAAGCGGCGTGAAGCCATCCTAAAAGGGAGTTGAAAAAAATGATATGCATGTTTGTTTGTTTCTTCAGACGAAACATTAGTCTTGTTTAAAACATTCTGTTATAAGTGGTTTTCAAATTATTTTCCTGAGTCTATAAAATTAAAATTTTGTAAAAATGGAACGATACCACAAATATATGACTATAACAATTTATCAATCACGGGCCATAAAAATAAGATTTTTAAGATAAAAATAAGTCAGACCATTAATATACCTACACACTAGGGTTGCCACCTCGGCCATGTTTTCCTGGTCACTTATGAGTTACACATGCTGCAGGGTGTGCAGAGGGAAACATGCATTGAGCTGCTGGACAGCACATAAATTGTGACCCTGGACAGCCCTATTCATATTGCTCCCTGCACACCCTGCAGCATGTGTAACTCATAAGTGTCCGGGAAAACATGGCCGAGGTAGCAACACGGACGAGCCTCCACATGCATTAAAGAAAAAAAAATATTCAGGATAATCATTTGTAATGCTTTTTAAAATAATCTATGTTAGCTGTCACAACGGAAAGATGTGACTTTCAAGAAAAAGAATTTTAAACCAATGGGTTCGGAATACAGGACTGCTAACTGAAAAAACATTTCATAGTGTGCATTCATTTGTTTATCTTCTAATTCCACAGACATTGTTGACATATAAAGTAATCACATATATAAATATGCTCCTCCCTCATTTCAAATATATCTAGAAGTCTTAATGGAAGTTTATTTTCATATAACATACTTTTCTAACCTATAGAAAAAATATTTTTGTTAGAGAGATAATATAAAACATGACATTTATTTATTTTTATTAGTAAATACTTTGTCTTAATATTTTTGATAACTGTATTCATTCTTACTCTTTATGCTCTGATATAAATTGAAATGTATTTAGGATGCGATTAGAGATTAAAAAGAATGTTGATTTACTTTACTTTTGAAAAATACCAACTTCATTAGGTAATTCTGTGTAATCACATGTAGTTTGAAGTTTTGT
The DNA here is from genome assembly GCF_027579735.1 of Bombina bombina. Lineage (NCBI taxonomy): Eukaryota > Metazoa > Chordata > Amphibia > Anura > Bombinatoridae > Bombina > Bombina bombina. The sequence goes on along the minus strand of NC_069500.1, from coordinate 1,003,711,680 downwards.
TAAGGTTATTTAATTATTTAATTAACATTTAATGTGTCAGAACTACATAACTTGTTAAGATGATCATTTTAAAATTGCTGCAGATATGTATTAACCCTCCTTTCTCACTAAGGATGTTTTTTTTATTTTTTTTTTATTTATTTTTTTAAATGTGAGTTTACTGATCCATAATCTAATCTTATCTGAAGAAAATACAGGTAGCCCTCAGTTTACGCTGGGGTTAGGTTCCAGAAGGAATGGTTGTAAATCGAAACCGTTGTAAAATGAAACCCAGTTTATAATGTAAGTCAATGGGAAGTGAGGGAGATAGGTTCCAGGCCCCTCTCAAAATTGTCATAAGTAACACCTAATACATTATTTTTAAAGCTTTGAAATAAAGACTTTAAATGCTAAATAATCCCACAACACAGAATATATAATTAAACTAAGTTAAATGAACAAAAACATTTGCTAAACAGCATTATAAACCTAATAAAATAATCACACAACACAGACTTCACTTGCATTTTTCTGCAAACAGTTCTTTCTATGAATTCCAATCTGGACTGATTTATAGACAGGAATATCTTGTTCCTTTGAAATCTGCTCGATAGCTCAGGTCTGGTTAAACTGATTAATTTCAGCTTGTTTGGCTTTGCTGCAAAACAAGCGGACAGCTCCACCTACTGGCTATTTTAATAAATGCACTGCTTCTCAATGCTTTTCAATAGCAGTCGCATGACTGGAAAAAAGGTTGTTATTCTGAAACGGTGTAAATTGAACCGTTGTAAAACGAGGGCCACCTGTACCTTAAACTGTATGTCACACTTGGCATGTCTAATTATTTCAGTAGTAACAAATGGAAAATAATAAAGTTTAGTTTTTGGGGGTTTTTTTTTTGGGGGGGGGGGTCTAAATTAGCTTGGACTGTAAAGTATTATCTTTAACAAAAATCTATATTTGACTAATTTATTATTCCTTTGTCTCCTGTAATTAGCCATGAAATATTTTCTCTTTAATTTAGCTCAGCAAACCATTACAATAAGTTGATGTGCAAGCTGGTGACTTCCTTTGAAATGCTTTGCATGCCAGTTATTTTAGCATTGCCTGTAATGTGTTAATTGCGTTCCTTATGCCATCTGGACAAATTATACGCACTTAATATCTTATGGGCCTCTTTGTCTCCTAGAGTCATTGAGAAGAAGAATTACATTATCTCAGCATCAATGTAAATGTGCAGTTCTTAAAATCATTATACAATAGGTTGTATGTTTTCTCTATTTTGGTAATTTGATTTTTATAAAGTATTTTGAAAATAAGATATTGATTATATTGTAATTGTGTTTTATTTTAAATCAATTAATGCAACCAAAATCCATATTAAATACCTCTGTGGCAGTGCTTTGATTGGCTCCTGTTTCTAGTAAATATTTCACTACTTCTAGGTGATTTTCTTGGGAAGCCATGTACAGAGGTGTAAAGCCATTCTGAAAAAAATAAGAAAATGCATTATTTATAAAAGATTAAGATAGAAATGAATACACAGATATATTTTCAGTACATTAAATAATTCATTGTCTGAAGTAAAAAAAAATATAAAACTATTTTAGTAAAGTCAATAAAAAAAACTAAGTATTTTGATAACATTAAGACAGTAACATCCCCAAACTGTTTAAAGGGACAGGAGACCAAACATTTCCATGATTTGGATATAACTTACAATTTTAAATAACTTTCCAAATTTTTTCTATTTAAAATTTGCTTCATTCTCTTGTTATCATTTGCTGAAGGAACAGCATTGCACTACTGGCAGCTAGCTGAACACATCTAGGTAGCCAATCACAAGAGACAAATGTGTGCAGGCACCAATTAGCAGCAGCTCCTACTGGTGTATGATATGTGCATATTATTTTTCAACAAGGGATACCAAGAGAACAAAGCACATTTGAAAATAGAAGTGGATTTAAAAGTGTCCTCAAATTACATGTCCTATCTGAATCATGCAAGTTTCATTTTTACTTTACTATTCCTTTAAATTTGGTTATTCATCTGATTTATTTTTTGCATAAATATTATTTCATCCATTTACTCTAACAAATGTATGTATTGTATTTCCATTTGCCATAAAACTTTTATACCCACATTTTGATCCAAGTTATTTTAGTTTAGTTTCCATGTTACATATATTTTCTTCTATTTTCATTAACATGCACTGCTATTTTTTTCTTCCAGAGCAAATGATTTATTATAAGTGACAGAAAAAAATACAATCTTCAGCGAAAAGGAACAAACAGACAAGCCACTGTCACAAGGGAATACAAACAAACAATAATATCTGCCTAGCATGTTACACAACTCAGGCAATACATAAAAAATATATAAAATAGTCACATGTTTCTAGCATTTTAAATATCAGTTCAGCTGCAATAAGTTCAGGAAAAAAATATTAGAAGTTAAATTATCAGTTAACAGTATAGAAATTACAGTGCATCAACCATATTTCACACACAGGGGACATAATTAGTTTGACTAAGAAATTTCTTTAAAGGAATATAAAAGTGCAAAGAAGATTGTGATAGAGCTCAGTGTGTTTTACCCCTGCAGATGGATAAACAGCAATGTGCTACTGGGGATAGATGAATGCATCTGGTGAGCCAATGACAACAGATACATCTACTGTATATATCTACCAACCACCAGCTAATTTCCAGTAGTGCATTGCTGATGCTGAGGAAATATATACATATGCTTTTCAACAAAGGATATCAAGAGAAGAAAGGAAAATGTATAATAGAACTGAAAGTTCTTAAAATAACATGCTCTATCTAAATTAGTGAAGTTTAATTTTAACTTCCCTATCCCTTTAAATTGAAATAAATATATAAAATGTACTGTTGTTATCTTAATGGGACATTCTAATGTAGAAATTACTTGCTTTAATATATTTAAAAAAATTATTAGATAACATTTTTTATAAGGATTGTGATCAACTCCAAAGTCCTGTGCATTGCATAGCCCTAGTTTTCCTTAACACAGAACAAGTCTATCAACTGTGGGCCAATGAACAGGGGGCAAAAACTGAGGGGAATGTGCAAACTATAACCATTCTTTTCTACCATTACGTTTTATGCAAATACATACGGGTCGAATTATCATTGTGTGGACGGACATCGCTGTCAGCATTTATCATTGCACAATCATTTATCGTGAAATGCTTGTGTAATACCACCCCCTGCAGATTCGCGGCCAATCGTCCACTAGCAGGGGGTGTCAATCAACCCTATCGTATCCGATCAGCCTGATTGCTGTCCGCAGCCTCAGAGGTGGCGGATGAGTTAAGAAGCAGTGGTCTTAAGACCGCTGCTTCTTAACTCCTATTTCCGGCAAGCCTGAAGGCAGATAAGTCTGAAACAGATACATTGGGGCCGATTGACGCTTTGATAAATCGGCCCCTTAGGCTTAATCGCTCTTTTAAATAAAGGATACCAGTAATTGCATTTCATACTTTTTAATTCCTGTTCAATTATCATTAATAATTGATCTACACCCAAAATTGACCGGTCAGAAATTATTTAATTCTGTTGACTATTTTAATTCTCAAGTTCCGTGTTATCTATGTAAGAATTGTGATATGGCCTAGCAAAATTAGAGGAGATGGTTTTTAAAGGGTGAGTTTTTGGATCACGCACCTGCCCTATAAGTACATGGCTGAGCCAGCTGCTGTACTAAGTTTTACTACCGCTGCCTTTTAGAAGTAGCAAAATATTTCAAAGTATATCTCTAAGGTCAAAATATTTTACTTTTGTTATTCAGATATGTAACACAGATATGGTATTTCTTATCCCTTTAAGCAGGGTTTTAAAGGGATATGAAACCCAAAACTTTTCTTTCGTGATTCAGATAGAGCTTATCCATCTAAATACCTTTCCAATGTCTTATATTATCTAAAATTGCTTTGTTCTCTTGGTTTCCTTTGTTGCAAAACATATCTAGGTAGGCTCCGGAGCTGGGAGCTAGATGCTGATTGCTGGCTGCACATAAAGTATATACCTCTTATCATTGTCTGTGTTTAGCTAGCTCTTAATAGTGCATTGCTGCTTTTTCAATAAAGGATACAACGAGAATGATGCAAAATTGATAATAGAAATAAATTGGAAAGTTGCTGAAACTTGTGTGCTCAAACTAAATTATGGAAGAACATTTTTGTGTTTGATGTCCCTTTAACTTTTGATTTAATATACATTACACTTCAGGCTACGGGTTACTGCTCTCCACATTGTTCATTTTGCTATTTAACTGCAGCTTTCTCTAAAGCTGATCTCTTACAGTAACTCCCTGCTAGCACCAGATAGTGATACTCTGCATCTTTAAACTGGGCACCATCTTGGAACTATAGGTATTCTTACACCCCATGACAAAAGCAATGCACATTTACAGACCACTGAAATTATTTATCTTTCCCTTCAGCCTGCACCACCCTTCTATCTCTGTGCTGTACCACTTGGACTGTGATTATTATCTTTGTTACAAGCCGTATTGTGCATTTTGGTTTAGAGTGCACAATACATAGCTGGAGCTGTACATTTTAGCAGTGGTTGCCTTTCTCTACAATATTCCTGAGGGCTTTTTATATTTATTATGCAACTTTTAAACAGTGTGAACAAAACTACATACTCTCTATTGTGTGAGCTAAACCAACTTCCACTCTCTATTGTGTGATCTTAACCATGGTGCACAATACAGCTGTCAAAAAGGCTCCAAGATGGTGGTGCCCAGTATGTAGATGTAAAGGGTTAAAATTAGAGAACCCCTTTATAGAGATCTACAGACACGGGAGGAAAAACAATAGTATGGTGATTAGTAATCATACTATTGTAATTGTACCCGGCTGTTTAAAGGGATTGGCTAGTAAAAATTAAACTTTTATGATTCAGATAGATAGATCAAATTGTCTTCGTTCTCCTGGTATCTTTATTTTAAAAGCTAAAATGTAAGCTTAGAAACCGGCCCATTTTTGGTTCAGTACCTGGGTTACGCTTGCTTATTGGTGTCTAAATGTAGCCATCCAATCGGCAAGCCCTACCTAGGTACTGAACCAAAAATGGTCCGGCTCCTAAGCTTATTTTCCAGCTTTTTTAAATAAAGATATAAAGAGAACAATTGATAATGGGAATAAATTAGAAAGTTGCTTAAAATTGCATGTTCTATCTGAATCTGAATTTGTATTTGACTAGACTATCCCTTTAATGTCCCTTTAAAGGAAGCAAACATTTCGAATTTCTCAAATTTTTAGAACATTGAATGCAACAATTTTATATTTAAATTTAATGAGAAAACTTTGTGCACTTTTTCAATACTTTTTGACAATACAGATCAACCTAAATGGTAATGAGGATCCATATCTATTAAATAATATAGGGTCTGTTAGTTTAGTAATATCTTAAACAGTACACCATAAGCATAATGTAAATACCCACAGCAGTAAAATTAGCCTATTTTTTATCATTCTTTTTCATTTGCTTATGGCTTCTAATTTTCCATGTAATTTGTTCGGAAGGTGCAGAGTGTTCCCTAGGAAGAAGTTTACACACACATGGAATGTGTGGTGTGTGCAGCTGTGATCACATTTACTGAGAAGCCGATATAGAATTACTGAAGAACTATTCGCCTAGTAACTAATATACAAAGAAGGATACAAATCTTTTCTCGGATCCAAACACTTAATTACCTAATTTTAATTTGATAATCAAGAAAATTATAAAGCAGGTGAAAATGATTTGCATCATCATTTGTAACTAGTTATATATGTTAAGTATACATTTTTGTGTGTGTTTCTGTGCATAACTTTGCAGGGATTGTGCTAACTGTGGGTGAGCTTCCTTTTATGTAAAGTATTGTTTGGCAAGTTTTTTTTCTGAATAAACCATGATTTTACTAAGAAATGTACCCTATTACATATTTCTTCAAGGCCTGCTATAATATATATTGTGAATAAACGGACCCTGAACTCAAAACGTTTGTAGCAAGCATAGAAAAAAAGTAACATTTATAGACATCAAAAATATATTTTGCCCAAACAAATAGTAACAATACTTTGCCATGTGTTTTTGATGTGTTTTGTGACACTTTTTTGTTTCATAAAACAGTTAAAGGACCACTGAATACAGTAGAATTGCATAACCAGTAAATGCATAATAAATAGACAATGCAAAAGCACTTAGTTTGAATTTCAAATGAGTAGTAGATTTCTTTCTGACAAATTTAAAATTTAGTTCTATTTGCCCTCTCACTGCATCACATGACAGCAATAAGCCAATCACAAAATGAATATACATAATTCTTTGAATATAGTACATGATCAGTAACAGTTGGTGCCTGAGAAAGTCTGCACATTTGGATAAAGTAAGTTAATTGGAAAGTTGTTTAAAATTGTGTGTGCTATCTGAATAATTAAAGTTTGTTTTTTACTTGAGTGTCCCTTTAACCATAGCTCTGTGGGCGCAGTAATCATTCTAGCGTCAATTGCGATTGCGCTCACACATTCACATTTACTTTCTTCTACTTGTAATAAGAGTGCTAAACTGACGCACACAAACACATGGGATACACCCCTTTTCGCTCGCGGGTAACAGTTAGAGCTCCAGTCATAATCTGGCCCTTTGCTAGTTTGTTGTCATACTAAATAAAAGGCTTGTAATTACAAGGCGTTTTATGTCATCATTATTTTAAGAAGCTATTTTCAAATCAATTTCCCTGTTTTAATAGCTCAAAGGTACACTGAACCTACATTTTTTCTATTGTGATTCAGATAGAGCATGCAATTATTTTTTTTTTAAATTTTTTTTATTCCAGTTCAGGATTACAGCTTTTTTCAAAACAATAGATAAACTTTCAACAATATTTCTTGTGTAAAAAAAAAGACATTGCAATGTAATAGTTAAATGACAAGGCAAATACCAATAACACATCTTTGCTGTATCCGAATTGGATTTTTTCCATTTTTTATAGTCTATACCCTGTATGGCCCCCGACCATACACTACAATAGACAACAACCTAAGAAAAAAAGAAGAGGGAGGAAAAATAAAAATAAAAAAAAAATTAAAGGAATTTCTCCTCTCCCCCCCCTCAGTCCCCGCCCATTTTGCATCACCATATACCAAGCTCAATTAACTCTGTATTTCTAAAGGGAAAGATCATATAATCAATTTCACTGGGTGTCATATCCTTAATAAAGAGGGACCATTTTATGAAAATATTCCAAATTTCTTGTTCATTATCTGGATTAGAATCTATTTGTTCAAGAATGTACGGTTTCTTTAACCCCTTAAGGACCACAGCACTTTTCCATTTTCTGTCCGTTTGGGACCAAGGCTATTTTTACATTTCTGCAGGATTTGTGTTTAGCTGTAATTTTCCTCTTACTCATTTACTGTACCCACACATATTATATACCGTTTTTCTCGCCATTAAATGGACTTTCTAAAGATACCATTATTTTCATCATATCTTATAATTTACTATAAAAAATTTTATAAAATATGAGGAAAAAATGGAAAAAAATACACTTTTTCTAACTTTGACCCCCAAAATCTGTTACACATCTACAACCACCAAAAAACACCCATGCTAAATAGTTTCTAAATTTTGTCATGAGTTTAGAAATACCCAATGTTTACATGTGCTTTGCCTTTTTTGCAAGTTATAGGGAAATAAATACAAGTAGAACTTTGCTATTTCCAAACCACTTTTTTTCAAAATTAGCGCTAGTTACATTGGGACACTGATATCTTTCAGGAATCCCTGAATATCCCTTGACATGCATATATATTTTTTTTAGAAGACATCCCAAAGTATTGATCTAGGCCCATTTTGGTATATTTCATGCCACCATTTCACTACCAAATGCGATCAAATAAAAAAAATTGTTCCACTTTTTCACAAATTGTTTCACAAACTTTAGGTTTCTCACTGAAATTATTTACAAACAACTTGTGCAATTATGGCATACATGGTTGTAAATGCTTCTCTGGGATCCCCTTTGTTCAGAAATTGCAGACATATATGGCTTTGGCATTGCTTTTTGGTATTTAGAAGGCCGCAAAATGCCACTGCGCACCACACATGTATTACGCCCAGCATTGAAGGGGTTAATTAGGAAGCTTGTAGGGAGCTTTTAGGGTTAATTTTAGCTTTAGAATAATGTAGTAGACAAACCAAAGTATTGATCTAGGCCCATTTTGGTATATTTCATGCCACCATTTCACCGCCAAATGCTAACAAATAAAAATAAAGCGTTAAATTTTTCACAATTTTAGGTTTCTCACTGAAATTATTTACAAACAGCTTGTGCAATTATGGCATAAATGGTTGTAAAAGCTTCTCTGGGATCCCCTTTGTTCAGAAATAGCAGACATATATGGCTTTGGCTTTGCTTTTTGGTAATTAGAAGGCAGCTAAATGCCGTTGCGCACCACACGTGTATAATGTCCAGTATTGAAGGGGTTAATTAGGGAGCTTGTAGGGAGCTTGCAGGGTTAATTTTAGCTTTAGTGTAGGTATCAACCTCCCACATGACACATCACACCCCCTGATCCCTCCCAAACAGCTCTCTTCCAGTACCCAGTTTGTCTGCCAGTACCCAGTTTGAAATCAAATATGTTTTTTATAACATTTTATTATTTTATTATTTTAAAAATAGTATTTTCTGTAGTGTAGCTGCCCCCCCTCAACCCCCAACCTCCCACCCTCCCAGATCGTTAAAATTTGTAATGTTCCCACCCTCTCTCCCACCGAGTACCACCTTACAGTGTTCCATAGTGTAGGGTTCCCACCCGCCCGCGCGCGCACCCGCTCCCGTGCACACGCGCACACACACTCGTGCACGCGCGCGAATCCGCGCATGCGCGCGCACTCGATCCTGCCCCCCTTCCCCACCGATGGCCGCCCACCCGCCTCCCTGGATCAGCTCCCACCAACAAACATGGCCATTGATGGCCGATGCAGAGAGGGCCACAGGGTGGCTCTCTCTTCATCGGACGGCTAAAAAAATGTTATAGCAGGATGCCTCAATATCGAGGCATCACTGCTATAACATGAAAGCAGTTGGAAGTGATCAGGATCGCTTCCACTGCTTTCAAAGATCAACGACGTACGGGGTACGTCCTTGGTCATTAACTGCATTTTTTTGCAGGACGTATCCCATACGTCGTTGGTCGTTAAGGGGTTAAATAATTTTTAATTTCAGTTATGCTATGAATAGATCTTAGTTTCCATTTTCTGAAAATAAGTTACCTTCCAGCTAATATGGTCATATTGATAATTTTTTTGTTATTGCCTAGATTGTCCCCTGTATGAAATAAAAAAACTACAGTTTTAAATGAAAAGATCACCGAAATGGGGTTTAATATCTTGTTTAACCAGTATTGGAGTTTCAGCCAAAAGTTCCTAATTTTTGGACAAGCCCATAACATGTGTCGAAGATCTGCTGCCGGGAAGGAACATTTTGGACAACAGGCAAAACTAGAATTCTTATATTTGGATCCCTTCTCTGGAGTAAAATATGACATATATAATAATTTAAGTTGGGATTCCCTCCATGTAGAGGAGAGAGTTACACGAGCAGCCTCTTGTATTGATTTATAAGCTATTCGGGGGTCAAGTGTTTGATTGATCAATATAGCCCACTTATTGTGGATTCTTTCCAGATTATTTAAGCCCTTCACTGATACCATAATTGTATCCTGGGGTAATTGACATATTACCAGTTTTAGCAATGATAAGCCAGTCGCCAACCCTTCTCAGGGACCAGTCCCATTTATGATCATGAATAAGCTTTAAGGCATAATGTCGTGCCTGCAAGTATGCAAAGAAGTTCTTATGGGGTAAATTAAATTCTAATCTCAGGGAATCAAATGATCTGATACATCGTATTTCAAAATCTAGGATCTGATATACATAATTAAGTCCTAATGCTTCCCATTCTAAATATACTCTTGTTTGGAGTCCTGCTTGGAATTGGGGATTACCCAGAAATGGTATAAACCTGGAAACATGATGATCTACCTCTAATAACTTGCAAGTTTTCTTCCAGGCAAGAATTGGATTATATATCGACTTTAGTTTCTTTATTTCAGGCGATATCATATTGGTATCGCAATGTATGAGTGCCAGTGGATGAAAGGAGTGTGATATACTTTTCTCAAGTTCATTGTCTGTTACATAGTTCTGCGAGAATATCCAGTCTATAACTGTTTGTGACAAAAAGGCTTGATTATAAGCCCGTATGTCTGGTAATGCAAGGCCACCGAATTTCGATAGTTTGAAAAGGGATATTCTGGGTTTTCTACTCAGCCAAATAAATAATCTCAGGATGGAATTCAGATGGTCAACATCTTTTTTCTTAATGAAAAGAGGAATATTTTGTAAGATATAAAGAAGTTTGGGAAGGATCATCATTTTATAAGATGCTATCCGTCCAGATAAAGAAAGAGGAAGATTTTGCCAATTTTTGAGTGTATTCTTAATTTTTTTTAATAGAGGAGTAATATTAAGAGAATGCCAAGTATCTGGGGTAGACGAAATATTGATACCCAGGTAGCAGAAGGAGGTCTGGGCTATGGAAACGGTATATTTGTCAAAGAGTCTACTGCGCGAGTAATCCAGAATAATTCACATTTTGTGTTATTGACTTTATAACCTGAGAAGGATCCAAACTGTTGTATTATACGATCTAACTTGGGTATATTTGTTTTTGTGTTGGTCATATATATAGGACATCGTCCGCATATAAAGCAATCTTTAACTCCTTTTTGCCTATCTTTATGCCATCAAGTTGTTGTCTTATTGCAATGGCAAAGGGTTCGATAGATATGTCAAACAACAGCGGGGAGAGAGGGCATCCCTGCCTGGTACCTCGCTGTAACTTTATGTCCGGTGATAGATAACCATTAACTACTAATTTCGTGGAAGCATTTTGGTATAAATTAGTTATAAACCTAGCAAAACTTTTCCTTATACCAAATTTATCTAACGTAAACAAAAGATGGTCGTGGTGTATTGAGTCAAAGGCTTTTTCTGCATCAATAGATATTACTACCTTGTCAGGGATGCCCTCTCCCACTGCCATTCCCTGAGTCTTTAGAGATTCAAAATAATCAATAACAAGAAAAAGTTCATTCAGTATTTAGCAGCTGAGTTTCTATTCTGTATGAAGCCTACTTGATCAGTGTTAATGATAGATGGCAAGAAGTTTGTAACCTGTGTGCTAATATAGATGTTAAAATTTTGTAGTCTGTGTTAAGCAATGCGATAGGTCTGTAGGATTCTTTTTTTGTTGGATCCTTTCCTGGTTTTAGTATTAAAGAGGTATGAGATGCAGTAAAGTTAGCTCAAGGTTCTTTTCCCTCTATGTATATATCGTTAAATAATGAGGTTAGTTATGGTGTAATAGAAGAATATAATATTTGATAGAATTCATTGGGTAATGCATCGGACCTGGTGCTTTATTGTGCGGGAGATTTTGGATTGCTTTTTTCACTTCTATCTCAGTTATGGGGACATATAGATCTTGTAAAGCCTCTAAGTCTATTGGAGGAGGAGAAATTTTACTCCAGAATTCCTCTCGATTTAACACTACCGAAGTTTGTGAAGAATAAAGATCACTAAATACTCATGAAATACTTGTAAAAGTTCTTCGAGGTTTTAAAAATCTGACCTTCTATATTTATAGAATCTATCAATTGAGAACCTTTCTCAATTTTTAGGAGGTTTGCTAGTAATTTCCCCGTCTTATTACCGTACCGATATAGTTTAGATTGAACCCTAGTATCTTTTTGAGTTGTTTTATAAAGTAAGAAGGAATCTCTGTTTTGTAGGGCTATATTATACATGACCCAACTTCGAGAAGAATTTTCAATTAAATGCAAATTGTAGGCATTTGAGACTGCTCGTACTAACTCCCCCTCTCTTTGCTTGATTTTTCTAGATCTTTTCACACAATAGGCTAAGATTTCTCCCCTTAATACTGCCTTTGCCGTTTCTCAAAATAACATTGGGCGAGAAACAAATTCGTGATTAAAATGGATATATTCTTTAAATTTGGTTTCCATCCAGTTTTTGAATTTAAGATCTTTCACAAGGAAAGTAGGGAAGGAAAATCGTCTGGAACCTCTTGCTGAGTCACTAGCACTAAAGTCCAAGCAAATAGGGGCATGATCTGATATAGCAATCGACAATATCTGTGGGTGGACTTGTATTTTACATAACCTTTCATCAAGTAAAAATATATCTATCCTTGAAAGCGATTTGTGCGCTTTTGACAGGCAAGTATAGTTACGAATATGAGGATTTTGCAACCTCCACACATCCCTAACTTTCAAGTTAGTAAATAATCTAGAAAAAAGCTTTGAATCGAGTTTGTCCCTTTTAGTCTTCTTTAGGACAGTATCTTTTCTAAGCCTGTCAAGCGGGCATTTAGGTGCCATGTTGAAATCCTCTCCTATAATAAGATAACCCTCGACACATGTCATAAGCTTGGCTTGTAGATTTTCCCAAAACACCAAATCAGTCATTTGGGGCGTATAGATTACAGAGTGTGTATAAAATGTTGTCAATTTTAATTTTTACAATTATAAATCTCCCTTCAGAGTCAGGATCTACCTGAATTATTTAATAGTTAACATTTTTACCTATTCAAATAACTACTCCCCCCTTTCTATTGGTACCTGTGGAGAAGAGAACTTCTCCAACCCAAGAAGACTTAAGTTTGAGAATTTCTTCAGGTTTTAAATGGGTTTCTTTCAAAAATGCAAGAGAAGTATTAATTTTCTTTAGATATGCTATTATTGTTTTTCTTTTAATGGGGGATGTTAGGCCTCCAACATTCTATGTGAATTTAAGTCTATTGAGCATAGCTATTATCTATACAAGATTTATGAGAGCCAGGGAGAGGGAAGAGGAGAGAAGAAGAAAAAAAAAGAAGGGATAGAAAAAGAAAGAGAAAAAAAAAAGGGGGGGGGAAGGGAAGGGTACTTCAAAGAACTCGTACCATCTCGGCTCTCTGGTACCCAATGTGACCAGAGCTTTCCCTTAAATTTAATTTTGTCACACATTAAATCATTTACATTTCTGATATTAAATAAACAATTTCTTAGTCTGCAGGGAACTTCTTGGCATAGAACCTTCCTGCCTCTGCAGCTGAATAAAAAAAATATGTCTGATTATCTGAGTATATTTTAAGTCTAGCTGGATGTAGAATGGTTGCTCGTGTTCCCTTTTGAATAAACTTTACGCATATTGGGGATATTTCCCTTCTCTTTGTGACTGTCTCTAGTGCGTAATCTTGAAACAGGAGGATTTTATTATCCCCTAGAAATATAGGTTGATGCTTTCAGAATGATTGCATAAATGTAACCTTGTCCTGGTAGTTAAGGAATTTAACAATAATTGGCCTAGGTTTTGTGTTATTTTTGGTAGGGGAAATAGTACCTATTCTATGCACTCTTTCTATGAAAGTTTTGGGGAACCCTTCAGTAATCTTTAGAAGCTGGGGAATTGTGAGTGTGAGTAATTTGAATAAGTCGTCATACTGTTTCTCCTCAGGGACCCCAATTATTCTTAAATTATTTCTACGTGTGCGGTTCTCGAGATACTCGATTTTGTTCTGTAATTTAGATATAATATTAGAGGAGGTTTCAGACCTGATATTATTCTCTATTATGGCGTCTTCAAGATCGGAAACCCTTTGCTCTACTTCTGTGAGCCTGCTAGCAAATTGCTTAACTTCTAATGCTAATTGCGCAATATCTACTTTGATCTCGTTTTTCAAGATTTCAAATTTAGGCGTAAGGGCTTCAGTTATTTTGGAAACTAATGTTTGGGTGTCCATAGGTTCTGCTAATATTTGAGTGCTGATGATAGATGGCTGTGCTTCAGCAGGAGGATCAAGAATGCTTTTATTTCGCCTATCTCTCTGTCTAGCCGCCATAGGGGGAGGTGGTGTTTTAGAGTGAGGATGTAGAAATTTATCCATATAGTTATAACCATACGAATTGTGATCAGTGAAAAAGTGACTTAATGCAGTGAAAAGGAGTGAAAAAGAAGGAAAAAATCTTTAATTAAATGAAGGTGTTTCCATATAGGAATTTACCTACGTGAATAACGTGATAAGAGAAGGTGAAAGATGAGGCAGTGCAAGTAATTTTGTTTAATCGTGAGATACCTTTAATTAGATAGGGGAAGTGAGTTTTATGGGGGTAGGCAGAGGAAGGAGAGACCAAATTCAGCTTTGACTTATATTCTAAGAAGCCTGCGAGAAAACCTTTATAACAAGGTTATGTAGTTTTTATTCACCCTTAAAAGAAACCAATTTTTATCAAGAATTTTTTTTTTTAATTCAATTTCTAAGCGCCAGTATTAACAGAGTCAACTTATTATACTTAGTTTAGACAAAGTAGGGTAATACAGGGGTTTTCTGAGTTATGAGTATCAGGTTATAGCAAGTGAGTGGGATTCCTCAGTGCAAAATGTATTGAATAGAAAAAGACTGTAGCTGTTATATGAAGTCTGGGTATATTTTAGAAAGTTACTTAACTGCATTTAAAGCAGGTTCCTTCCAGATTATTCAGCCTAATGTTACTAAGCTTTATATCAGAATATCGGATAATTTCTGTATTTAAAGTTCCCCTCATAGGTAAAATTAAAAAAAAGGATTTTGGGTTCTACTACTTAATGTTTATTGTGTGATTGTGTTCTTCTAGGTAAAATATACACTGTGTACTTAAATCACAATCACATCAAGTATAGTGTTTCCCAGCAGAATATGAATTGATTTAAGGTGTATTTAGAAAAAGTAAATATCTGTAAACAACTCTAGATATTAGCAATAATAATCTCTATTAGTTGCATGCTAATTTCGACAAGATAGTATCAAACATAGAAAACCGCACAGGAATTAATTAAGTTGCTAATACAGGAGCAGCCATGTACCAATTTATCAATGCAACCAAGAGCTCTGGGTTGTTGTTTTATATAGTTAAACCTATAAACCAATTCCTAGAATGCCAGATATACATGCGACCATATCATAGTGTTATGATGAGGGTAGGAGAAATTAGTTTTTTTTAAGAGTTCAAGTAGCATAGTTCTTATTCCTCTCTCTTCCTTTTATTACCCAACGTTTTCTTGTGATCCAGACTTAAAGTCCGTTTCTGTGTTAGCAGCAGTAAATAAAAATCCAGATAAATTTTGTGATGACTACAGCAATATTCAATTAATTTGTGACAGAGTTATGTCAAAGGTTTGGATTTATGCAGCACAATTTATATTAAATAATACTGTATTAATGAAGAGAAAACAGAAAATGCTCATAGCTCAAATATGTATCAGATGAGTATTTTTTTACTTTACCCACTGCCGACAGTCTTGCCTATGGGAGCTAGCCCCCCCTCACGCAGCACCGGTGGGAGGGGGAGTGCAGAACAGACAGGTAGAGTCGAGAGTCCTGGAGTGACTTGCCCAGGAAAGTAGGCCCGGCAGGTAGTGTAGCAAGGAGAGCCGCCTCCCTGGTTGTAAGAGCAGCGCAACAAAAAGAGTTGATCCGTGCCCCTCTCGCAGCACCGGTGGGAGGGGAACAACCGGATCAGTAGAAGACTGCGCTACCGAAGCTGTCACTCCTTCTCTCCGCCAAAGAAGCCGCGTCTCTCTTGACAATGAGCGATATCCAGCTGGGTGGAGTCTAACCGGCAGGCACC
This sequence comes from Bombina bombina, assembly GCF_027579735.1. Lineage (NCBI taxonomy): Eukaryota > Metazoa > Chordata > Amphibia > Anura > Bombinatoridae > Bombina > Bombina bombina. Next base: position 1,003,695,950 of record NC_069500.1, on the reverse strand, counting down.
TCCACCTAAGGGCCACTTGACATGGTCCAGACCGTGGTACAATCTGTATCAGGGATCACGGAAGACCCAGGCAAAGGCACTCTCCTCCCTTCCTCTCAGTCGGCAATAAGCTCTGCGGCGTCCAGGAGCGATATAGCCTTCCTCTTAAAGCTTACATTTAAAAGAGGTATGTGAAATGGTTGATAGATGAATCATGTGCGCTCAGCAAAAAAGAGTCTGTTCCTTTTCCCTTTACGTTTAGGTTCCAGACAAAATAAGTAATATTGTGCAAATGTCCGTACAGGTATTTTATTCCAAGCTGTGTCCTTATGGTTGCTGCTACATGCAGCTTTAGTGCATTGTAGGGGCACTAATATGAGTTCCAGTAGCGATGTATTGTGAGCTATGCAAGCCGCCCTAGGTCAGAGGGTTGAGGCGCAGAATTCCCGCTAGCAAGCTTGCAGGTAGGTAAGTCAGAGCAGGTGTCTCACATGACCTCACACCTGTCCTCCTCCTCTGGAACTCCAGACTAGAGCATGCAATTTTAAGCAACTTTCTAATTTACTCCTATTATCAAATTCTTTTCATTCTCTTGGTATCTTTATTTGAAATGCAAGAATGTAAGTTTAGATGCCGGCCCATTTTTGGTGAACACACTGTGTTGTTCTTGCTGATTGGTGGGTAAATTCACTTACCAATAAACAAGTGCTTTCCATGGTCCTGAACAAAAAAAAAGCTTAGATGCCTTCTTTTTCAAATAAAGAAAGCAAGAGAACGAAGAAAAATTGATAACAGGAATAAATTAGAAAGTTGCTTAAAATTGCATGCTCTATATGAATCACGAAAGAAAAAAAATTAGGTTCAGTGTCCCTTTAAAGGTGCCAGATACGGAAGCTCCACCTTTCCACACTGGGCGCCACCATCTTGGAGCTCAAGTATTCTCACAGCCGTGACAGAGGCAGTGTTTAACATATCAATGAGGTTGTCAACTTTTTGACAATTGTATTAAGTGCTTTAGGTTAAGGTGCATTATACAAAGCAGGAGCTGTACATTTTTGCAGCTGCTGCATTGTTATATATTATTGTTTAGCGTTTAAAAAAAATATATATCATTTGTGTAACTGTAAAACTGTGTAAAAATTGTAAAAATGTAAAGCTCACAGGATGTATCATCATCACTAACTGCAAGAAATGATGCAGCTGTAAAAAAGTGATGAATATTACTGATCTGTGAGTGTACACTGCTGCTGTCAAAAAATGTGAGAATACCTGAGCTCCAAGATGGCGGCACCCAGTATAGAGAGGTGGAGCTTCAACATCAGGAAGTGTGCCTGGTGGCACAAGAAATGTGTCAGGTCTTACTTTTGTTGGTATGACACATAATTAGAATTGATGTTTGCACTCTGTTTATAATAAACCTTAGACTTTTAATTTTCACCAAGGTGATGTATGCACTTTCTCTTTTATTTGAAATATTAAAACAGGAAAACTGGTACAATCTTGGGGAAATATCTCCTCATCGTTGGGGATGACTGCTGGATGTCCCCAAGGCACTTAAAGATCCTGATTCTACAAAACAACCTGGAGCTCCGCTGGGCCGCATCAGAGAACCGGAGCTGAGCTTAGGAAATACCGCGGCTGCGGCCTAGATCGGGAGTCGCGAGCGGCAGTGTCTGAGCCACCAAGGGCAGCAAACTTCACATTGGCTGCTTTGAGGTGCCTAAACCCCATGCTGGCCATATCACAGAGCCCGTAAGCTTAAATGACATAACGCAGGTGGAGAGGCCAGGGGTCTGAGGCTCAGAGGATTTCTCTGACATAACACAGCACTATACATAGCCAAGATCGGAGGGACAATAGCTTTGCAATACCCATCCCTGCCTATAGCATCAGAGCCTAAGTAGTGCTGGAAGCACAAGTGCACCCGCGGTAACACATAGGTCAGTCTTGGAACACTTTGTTGAGCACTGCATGCCCTCGGAGTATGCAAAGGCGGCCTGAGCGGTCGCCATTTTGAAAAATCACACGGTCAGCTAACTACAATAAAAATCTGAGTATGGAAAAGAGCACCCCCACCACAATACAAGCTCTATTCGATGAATATGAGCAACAGATTCTCCGCAGATTTGATGACCTAATAGACAGGCTTGAAAAGGAGAGATCTAAAGAGAATTATACTGAAAATGTTGGGGAAGCAGAGGTGGTCTCTGGTACACAGCTTAACGCTGCGCAGTTGCATATAGGAGATGGTTTTGTGATGCCTGTTTCTCTCAAGACTGTGACAATGTCAACCGGTATTGTTAATGGGGAGCCCCCTGACCTGCCGGATTGTAACATACAGACGCTGGGAAGGATACATGTGTTATCAGAGAGCTCGTACCCAACGGAACTGAGTCGGCAGGAACTTTCGCTGTCTTGCTCTGGGAAACCTTCCTATTACTCAGGAGAGTGCTGGGACTCTTTGGAATAGTATTGAGACACTAAATGGGGACAGCACCGACACAAGAGTTGGAGTGGGTTAAGAACACTGCCTTGTACACGGTGCTGGAGCTGTTCTTGTTGCCTGGTGCCCACCTACACTGTAACTTTGCTATTTTTTTTTACTGGGTTTGTCCACTATGGAGATACCAGGGAGGTATCTGATGTTCGTCCAAAGCCCAAGTTAACATTTTTGCATTACCATGTTGAGTGATCCTCTGGAAGAACCCAGGGGATGCCGTAAATGTTCCAAATTCACTATGGCTTCTGTGATGTGGGGTCTCGAAGTCTGGGTCCCCTCTGTGGTATTCTTTGGTGTAGCACTAAAGAAGGTTTTGTGTGTATTATATGCCAAAGCATTTGGTATTATCTCTTTGCCTGTCCTGCCCTTTTGCTACCCCTTCTATTATAGGAAATCATCTGTTTTGCATTTGTGAAATATCTATCTCATAGCTGTTATAGCTGACTAATGTGATTATATGGATGCTTAATTGTATTGCAAACGCAAGAATTTTACTAGGTTCATACATATAATGAATATGATAAAATCTAGATTGCAGTAGCAAAATTTATGAGAATTGGGGTCAGTCTAGAGTTAAAGGGGGCTCCCTGAGAGCTGTAGAGAGTGATGCTTTTATAGCATATAACCAACAATATAGAACTAATCTAGATAATTTTGATCTGTGCTCAGTTTACCACCGAATTTAACAACCCTAGGGCCCCATTAGAGGTCTGGTTAAGATTCCTTTTCCATATATGCCCTATAGAAAGACAAACCCCTCATTCCTTTGAGATTATGCACTGATGAGTGAGAAAGTATTTCCATTTGAAAACGACTTGAGATCCACTGTTTGCTTATTAAGTGGGACTTTGTTAACATTTTAGGCTTCGCACCCCTCTTCCTTTCCGTCCCCCCTTTTTTCCCCCCTAACTCCCTTTCCCCCCTCCCTTCCCACCGTTTCCCCCTCCCTTCCCACCCTGCCCTTCCCTTCCTCTCTACCATCCTTCCCTCCACCCCCCTTCCCCTTCTTGCCTCTTTTCCTTTCTTCCCTCTTCCCTCCCCCTCTCTTCCTACCCCCTCTCTAATCCCCTCTCCCCCTCTTCCTTTTTCCTCTCTACTCCCTCCTCCCTCCCTCCCCAACCTTCTCTTTCCACCTTCTTTTTCCCCCTCCTCGCCTCTCTTCCCCTCCCCCCCCTTCCCCCCCCTCTTTTTCCTCTTTTTTTTTTTTTTTTTCCCCTTTTTCTCTTCTTTTGTTCGTTATATATTCTGTGTGGGTAGGGATGAGTACCTTACCCCCACACCCCTTTTGGCAGAGTTAGGTAGTCTCTGCCCTGTTCGCAGAGCCCTTACCGTATCCTGCACCTATATGAGCGTGAAAAAAAGGGCTCTCCGGATTTTCACAATAAATAGATTTGTTAGGGTTGTTTTATGTGTCTAATGTCTGCAGACTGTTTGCTATCATAATTTTAATGTTGATGTTAGCTTGTTTATATGTTTGACAAATGTGTTAGAGCTGCTGATGTGATGATCTAAACTAGAAGATTTTGAGTGATTATAATTTGAACCCTATGTATTTTCTCCAGATAGTTTACTCTTTTTTCTGAGCTTGCAATCCTAGATACATAATCCTACTCATCTTGTACTAGCTAATCTAAGATGACTAACTACACTCACCTCCCTGCTAATTTACAGAGTTATGTGAGTCACAGGCATTACAGTTGTATTTTTCTAGCTCAAAGCAGTGAACTGTGCAACTAATAATGTTCAATGTATGTGTATACCCAGGTTTGTAGTAGCAACAGTAACCCATATCAACATATCACCTCTTTCAGTGTGCCGAGTTGTCTATATTATATCAACTAAGCATAACACAAGTACACCATTGTACTTTTATACTTAAATAGCATCTATGGTCTCCCAACTTTGACACTATTTCATTCACATTGACACTAGACTCTTTGATTTTAGCTTTGTTTTTTGGTCCTCAATGTCTGGTTGAGATTTCTGGCCCCCTAAGTGGGCCTGTTTGATTAGAGGACATAGCGATCCAATAATCTTAAAAAATGAGGTAACCAGAATACTATATCCTGTCGACTTGACGAGTGTTGATGTTTCCATGTGATGTATTGTACTTGCTAGATATGTGTTTTCCCTACAGGATGTGAATAGTTTGTACCTTTTCCGATATGACTGTATTGTAATATCTACTTTTACCTCAATAAAAAAATACTTTAAAATAAAATAAAACAGGAAAACTGATTTGAAAAGAGCTGCAGGAACAAGATGAAATGCAATAACATATTGAGTATTTGCTATTCTTTTGTAGCTGTGCACAACAGTTTGATGTCCCTTTAAAGGGACATGAAACCAAAATTGTTTCTTTCATGATTTAGATATAACCTGCAATTTTAAACAACTTTCCAATGTACTATTATCTAATTTGCTTCAATCTATTTATATCCTTTGTTGTAAAGCATATCTAAATAGGCTCAGTAGCTGCTGATTGGTGGGTGCACATAGATGCCTCATGTGATTGGCTCCCCAATTGTATTGACATTTTTTTCAACAAAAGATATCTTAAGAATGAAGCAAATTAGATAATAGAAGTAAATGGGAATGTTGTTTAAAATTGTATTCTCTATCTGAATCATAAAATAAATATTTTGGGTTTCATGTCCCTTTAATGTTACAGCGCTGCGTAATATGTTGTCTCTATATAAATAACGTTAATAACTAGCATATCTGTATGTTTCAATTTACAATTTATTTCTATATCTACTTGTTTATTTATTGTGTTATTACTCTTTAAATTAAAAATGTTATAATGTGTCTGCATTGCTTACTTTAGCACACGTATTACAAGTATTTAAATAATTAAAAATATGATAAAGTAATTATCCATTAAAAAGACTTGCTTTTCATGTCATTGTCAACATGCAAATAATACTGAAGTAATATACTGAGATTCACTATCCACATGCCTGCAGCCTGAATATATAGATGCCACAAGATGTGCTACACTCATGTAGTTACAACTTAATCTTGCATAGACGCCCTGTGAATGAGATTTCTTCATGAGAAAAGGCAGAGTATTAAGCAAAATAGATCTGCACAGAGCCAAACTACAGGAGGTATATACACTACCTGTGGCAATCACACTTATACTTAGATATTTTGCATGCTACCAATTATGAAAACAGTATTTATATACATACTAGTGTTAAAGCAATTTTATACTTACTGTTTAATTAATAGCATACTATCAAAGGTGCATTCAAATATGGAAAGATTTGATTCTTTTTAAAGGAAAACAAAAAGGTTTGGACCTGTAATTTTCAAATAAAAAAGCTGGCCAGATTCATCTAGGTTAGAAGTTTCTACTGCTCCCAGGCTAGTAAGAAATTACACTTTTTCCTATATTTAACATTGAGTGTAGTAGTAGATTTTTTACACAGACTGTTAAACTACATTGATATTTTCCACTTCTGCATGCCATGTCTTTCATCAAGAGCGACAGGCATGAGGACTGTGTGCAATGTCCTTCAATAAACTGTAACATATTATTGGCAGAGTTCCTTATTAATCCAAAGCAAATCCCTTGGGGCTAGACCAGCCACCAATGAATGAAGTTTTCTGTGCTGCTAAATAACTGATGGATGTGATCAGGCTTTATTTAAACTGCAAATCCAGCAATGACAATAATTTTAATCCTGCTCATACCGCAACTCAGATATCTCAGGAAGTGTTGGCAGAATATCTGTTTGAAGGTTTACACATATCTCTATACTAGTTAAACTGAGCAATACTTCCATGGTAGAATTGCAAATCCATTGTTTTCCATTTAACCAGATGATAACTGGTGAATCTGTCTCCTGCTGAGGCTCTCATTGAGAATCACAAGTTGGCAGTGTGCATACAGCTTTATGCCACACTGAAGAAATGAAGGCCACCTCACATGAATACTCATAGGAGGGATTGCATTTTTACTTTAATACTGATTTAATTGGTGTATTAAATGAACAATTAACATGCATATTAGCAAAAAAAATCTCCTTACTTTCACGCTGTTTAATCTTATATAAAACTTATATGTGCCATACTGTTGCACCAAGATACCAATCAATGTTGCTAGAAAGTGTGCTGGGGGGGATCAGGGGGGGGAAGGGTGAGGAGAGATTCCTACACTACATGCTAAAAGAAATCATATACTATATATATATATATATATATATATATATATATATATATATATATATATATATATATATATATATATATATATGTATATATATATATATGTTAAAAAAAAAAAAAACTAAACTGCATACTGGCAGACTGTCTGCCTGTACCAAAGATGGTGATGTCCTGTGGGGGTGAAGGAGCTAAGAGAGCTGTTTTGGAGGGATCAGGTAAGGATCAGGGGGGGTAAGAGGTGTCAGGTTGGAGGGTAATCATACACTAGAGCAAATATTAACTTTACAGCTGACTGATTAACCTCTTCGCTGCCGTGTATTTCAGGAGTGTGGTGCGCAGCTGCAATAACCAACCTTCTAATTGCCCAAAACCAATGGCAAAGCCATTAAAGTCTGCAATTTCTGAACAAAGGGGATCTTAGAGAAGCTTTTACAACCATTTGTTTTATGACTGCAGTAGTTTTGTGCAAATAATGTCAATCAGGAACCTAAAGTTTATGAAAAAGTTAACAATTTTTCTATTTATATGTATTTGGCGGCCAAATAGTATCATGAAATGGGCCTAGCTCGATACCTTGGGTTGCTTACTTTAAAAAATATATACATTTTTGAGAAACAGTTTTACTATACCAAATGAGAGTTACCCCACTGCATGATTTTAGACATCGCTGCAGATTAAGACATTAACCCCTTAGTGACCAGACCATTTTTCAATTTTCTTACCGTTAAGGACCAGGGCTGTTTTTACATTTCTGCGATGTTTGTGTTTAGCTGTAATTTTCCTCTTACTCATTTACTGTACCCACATATATTATATACTGTTTTTTTCGCCATTAAATGGACTTTCTAAAGATACAATTATTTTCATCATATCATATAATTTACTATAATTGTTTTTTATAAAATATGATGAAACAAATTGAAAAAAAACACACACTTTTTCTAACTTTGACCCCCAAAATCTGTTACACATCTGCAACCACCAAAAAACATCCATGCTAATTAGTTTCTAAATTTTGTCCTAAGTTTAGAAATACCCAATGTTTACATGTGCTTTGCTTTTTTTGCAAGTTATAGGGCAATAAGTACAAGTAGCACTTTGCTATTTCCAAACCATTTTTTTTTTCAAAATTAGCGTTACATTGTAACACTGATATCTGTCAGGAATCCCTGAATAACCCTTCACATGAATATATATATATTTTTAGCAGACAACCTAAAGTATTTATCTAGGCCTATTTTGGTTTATTTCATGCCACCATTTCCCTGCCAAATGCGATCAAATAAAAAAAATCTTTTTCTTAAACTTTAGGTTTCTCACTGAAATTATTTACAAACAGCTTGTGTAATTATGGCACAAATAGTTGTAAATGCTTCTCTGGGATCCCCTTTGTTCAGAAATAGCAGATATATATGACTTTGGCATTGCTTTTTGGTAATTAGAAGGCCGCTAAATGCCGCTGCGCACCACACTTGTATTATGCCCAGCAGTGAAGGGGTTAATTAGGTAGCTTGTAGGGTTCACTTTAGCTTTATGTAGAGATCAACCTCCCATCTGACACATCCCACCCCTGATCCCTCCCTGACCCCTCTCAAACAATTATCTTCCCTCCCCCACCACCCAAAGGTCACCCCCATCTCAAGTACTGGCAGAAAGTCTGCCAATATAAAAATAAAAGTTTTTTTTATTATATATTCTCTGCAGTGTAGGATACCCCCTTACCACCCAACCTCACTGAGCCCCCCCAAACAGATCTCTAACCCTCTACTTATTTGCCGCTGTCTGCCATTACCCAGTTTTCTCTAAATTATTGTATTATAAAAAAAACACACAAAAAACAAAACACTTTTCCGTAGTGTAGCTGCCCTACCTCATTAGCAAACCCCCTCCCAGATCTCTTTCGAGACATGGATCCCACATATGATCTTCCTCTCCTCCTTCCCCCACCTCGCTTCTTAGCACTCACTGCCATGATGTAGAGTGGCGTAGTGGTCCCACCCACTCCTGTCCCCCTTCACGCCCTCATCCCGCCTCCTCCAGTGATAGTAAAGGTTATTACTGTTTTAATGTTAGCAATTTTCTCTGCACGTGCATGTGAAACATAGCTAGATATTTTCAGTGCACCAGCATTTTAAATACTGCAGCTGCTCAGAACACCAGTGGAACTTGTATCATGTCAGCAATTAACATATTGAGTCATTACCAGATGATACAAGCACCTAAGGCTCTCTAAGCAAGTGCTGGTGCATGAAGTGTACTTATATACACACTTTGAAATTCCCAGTAGCATAGGGGTTAAAAGCAAACACTTGAAGCCAATTTGTCTCTATTAAAAATACACCACACATAAATAGTTTCAATATACTTTTCCGAATATCAATACAGCATATTTCAAACTAGTTCAAAGGATCTCATTTAAAATATAGACATGTTGAAGTAATATTAGTAGTTTCATTAATGTCAAGAATAGAGTCACATTACTTACCTGGGACTGAGCATTAATATTAGCTCCTTCTTTGACAAGAACCTTGACCACGTCTGTTTGCCCAGCCAATGCAGCAATATGTAGAGCCGTGTTTCCTTTCTACGGAACAGGAAATATTAATGACAAGGTTACTTGTAAAGACGCAGTGCATGTATATCATATAATGAAAAAGGACTATTTGCCTTATACAGTGAACAAAAAAACATACATATGAACACAACCAATATACTGATTCTCATATAAATTCCAATATGTACTTTTGCCACTTCCCTAAATGTAAATTATTAAATTGTCTCCTGTATATTTTTCAGTTAGGGAAAACAAATTAATAGACTTGTTTAACATATTTAACTAATTTAACATATAAAATATATAAAATGAAATTGAAACTAGCAATCCAATATTAGTTTTGTAGTAACTACTAACGCTCAACTGAAATTAGCAAAAAGTACCTATGAACCAATGACAATTTGCAGAAATAGGAAGTACATATCAGACAATAACAATTAGCAAGAATTACACTACTGATACTACTAAATGTAGCCACCAATAAGCAAGCGCTATCCAGGGTTCTGAACCTAAAATGGGCTGGCTCCTAAGCTTTAAATTCCTGCTTTTTAAATATTTTTTAAAGATAGTAAGAGATCGAATAAAAATTGATAATAGGAGTAAATTAGAAATTTGCTTAAAATGGCATGCTCTCTGAATCATAAAAAATGGGCTTAGTATTCATTTAAAGGGACAGTCTAGTCCAAAATAAACTTTCATAATTTAAATAGGGCATGTAATTTTAAACTTTCCAATTTACTTTTATCACCAATTTTGTTTTGTTCTCTTGGTATTCTTAGTTGAAAGCCAAACATAGGTAGGCTCACATGCTAATGTCTTAGACCTTGAAGGCAGAATCTTATCTGAATTAATTTTAACAGTTTTTTTACCACAAGAGGGCATTAGTTCATGTGTGTCATATAGATAACATTGTGCTCACGCACGTGGAGTTACCTAGGAGCCAGCACTGATTGGCTAAAATGCAAGTCTGTCAAAAGAACTGAAATAAGGGGGCAGTTTGTAGAGGCTTAGATACAAGGTAATCACAGAGATAAAAAGTATATTAATATAACAGTGTTGGTTATGCAAAACTGGGGAATGGGTAATAAAGGGATTATCTATCTTTCTAAACAATAAAAATCTGGTATAGACTGTCCCTTTAAGGAACATGATATCTAAATCTTGAAGCACCTGAATGTGATGCTGCATATTTGTAAAAAACATAATTTATGCTTACCTGATAAATTCCTTTCTCCTGTAGTGTGATCAGTCCACGGGTCATCATTACTTCTGGGATATTGCTCCTCCCCAACAGGAAGTGCAAGAGGATTCACCCAGCAGAGCTGCCATATAGCTCCTCCCCTCTACGTCACCTCCAGTCATTCGACCAAGGACCAACGAGAAAGGAGAAGCCAAAGGGTGTAGTGGTGACTGGAGTATAATTTAAAAAATATTTACCTGCCGTAAAAAACAGGGCGGGCCGTGGACTGATCACACTACAGGAGAAAGGAATTTATCAGGTAAGCATAAATTATGTTTTCTCCTGTTAAGTGTGATCAGTCCACGGGTCATCATTACTTCTGGGATACCAATACCAAAGCAAAAGTACACGGATGACGGGAGGGACAGGCAGGCTCTTTATACAGAAGGAACCACTGCCTGAAGAACCTTTCTCCCAAAAATAGCCTCCGAAGAAGCAAAAGTGTCAAATTTGTAAAATTTGGAAAAAGTATGAAGCGAAGACCAAGTTGCAGCCTTGCAAATCTGTTCAACAGAGGCCTCATTCTTAAAGGCCCAAGTGGAAGCCACAGCTCTAGTGGAATGAGCTGTAATTCTTTCAGGAGGCTGCTGTCCAGCAGTCTCATAAGCTAAACGTATTATGCTACAAAGCCAAAAAGAGAGAGAGGTAGCAGAAGCTTTTTGACCTCTCCTCTGACCAGAGTAAACGACAAACAGGGAAGACGTTTGTCGAAAATCTTTAGTTGCCTGTAAATAAAATTTTAGGGCACGAACTACATCCAGATTGTGCAGAAGTCGTTCCTTCCTTGAAGAAGGATTTGGACACAAGGATGGAACAACAATCTCTTGATTGATATTCCTGTTAGTGACTACCTTAGGTAAGAACCCAGGTTTAGTACGCAGAACTACCTTATCCGAGTGAAAAATCAAATAAGGAGAATCACAATGTAAGGCTGATAACTCAGAGACTCTTCGAGCCGAGGAAATAGCCATTAAAAATAGAACTTTCCAAGATAACAACTTTATATCAATGGAATGAAGGGTTCAAACGGAACGCCCTGTAAAACGTTAAGAACAAGGTTTAAACTCCATGGCGGAGCAACAGTTTTAAACACAGGCTTAATCCTGGCCAAAGCCTGACAAAAAGCCTGAACGTCTGGAACTTCTGACAGACGTTTGTGCAACAGAATGGACAGAGCTGAGATCTGTCCCTTTAAGGAACTAGCGGATAAACCCTTTTCTAAACCTTCTTGTAGAAAAGACAATATCCTAGGAATCCTAACCTTACTCCAAGAGTAACCTTTGGATTCGCACCAATATAGGTATTTACGCCATATTTTATGGTAAATCTTTCTGGTAACAGGCTTCCTAGCCTGTATTAAGGTATCAATAACTGACTCAGAAAAACCACACTTTGATAAAATCAAGCGTTCAATTTCCAAGCAGTCAGCTTCAGAGAAGTTAGATTTTGATGTTTGAAAGGACCCTGTATCAGAAGGTCCTGTTTCAGAGGTAGAGACCAAGGTGGACAGGATGACATGTCCACCAGATCTGCATACCAAGTCCTGCGTGGCCATGCAGGCGCTATTAGAATCACTGATGCTCTCTCCTGTTTGATTCTGGCAATCAATCGAGGAAGCATCGGGAAGGGTGGAAACACATAAGCCATCCTGAAGGTCCAAGGTGCTGTCAAGGCATCTATCAGGACCGCTCCCGGATCCCTGGATCTGGACCTGTAACGAGGAAGCTTGGCGTTCTGTCGAGACGCCATGAGATCTATCTCTGGTTTGCCCCAATGACGAAGTATTTGGGCAAAGACCTCCGGATGAAGTTCCCACTCCCCCGGATGAAAAGTCTGACGACTTAAAAAATCCGCCTCCCAGTTCTCCACTCCCGGGATGTGGATTGCTGACAGGTGGCAAGAGTGAGACTCTGCCCAGCGAATTATCTTTGATACTTCCATCATTGCTAGGGAGCTTCTTGTCCCTCCCTGATGGTTGATGTAGGCTACAGTCGTGATGTTGTCCGACTGAAACCTGATGAACCCCCGAGTTGTCAACTGGGGCCAAGCCAGAAGGGCATTGAGAACTGCTCTCAATTCCAGAATGTTTATTGGTAGGAGACTCTCCTCCTGATTCCATTGTCCCTGAGCCTTCAGAGAATTCCAGACGGTGCCCCAACCTAGTAGGCTGGCGTCTGTTGTTACAATTGTCCAGTCTGGCCTGCTGAATGGCATCCCCTGGACAGATGTGGCCGAGAAAGCCACCATAGAAGAGAATTTCTGGTCTCTTGATCCAGATTCAGAGAAGGGGACAAGTCTGAGTAATCCCCATTCCACTGACTTAGCATGCACAATTGCAGCGGTCTGAGGTGTAGGCGTGCAAAGGGAACTATGTCCATTGCCGCTACCATTAAGCCGATTACCTCCATGCATTGAGCCACTGACGGGTGTTGAATGGAATGAAGGACACGGCATGCACTTTGAAGTTTTGTTAACCTGTCTTCGGTCAGGTAAATTTTCATTTCTACAGAATCTATAAGAGTCCCCAGGAAGGGAACTCTTGTGAGTGGAAAGAGAGAACTCTTCTTTTCGTTCACCTTCCATCCATGCGACCTTAGAAATGCCAGTACTAACTCTGTATGAGACTTGGCAGTTTGAAAGCTTGAAGCTTGTATCAGAATGTCGTCTAGGTACGGAGCTACCGAAATTCCTCGCGGTCTTAGTACCGCCAGAAGAACACCCAGAACCTTTGTGAAGATTCTTGGAGCCGTAGCCAATCCGAATGGAAGAGCTACAAACTGGTAATGCCTGTCTAGAAAGGCAAACCTTAGATACCGGTAATGATCTTTGTGGATCGGTATGTGAAGGTAAGCATCTTTTAAATCCACTGTGGTCATGTACTGACCCTTTTGGATCATGGGTAAAATTGTCCGAATAGTCTCCATTTTGAACGATGGAACTCTTAGGAATTTGTTTAGGATCTTTAAATCCAGGATTGGCCTGAAAGTTCCCTCTTTTTTGGGAACCACAAACAGATTTGAGTAAAACCCTTGTCCCTGTTCCAACCGTGGAACTGGATGGATTACTCCCATTAATAAAAGCTCTTGTACGCAGCGTAGAAACGCCTCTTTCTTTATTTGGTTTGTTGACAACCTTGACAGATGAAATCTCTCCCTTGGGGGAGAGTATTTGAAGTCCAGAAGGTATCCCTGAGATATTATCTCTAGCGCCCAAGGATCCTGGACATCTCTTGCCCAAGCCTGGGCGAAGAGAGAAAGTCTGCCCCCCACTAGATCCGTTCCCGGATCGGGGGCCCTCAATTCATGCTGTTTTAGGGGCAGCAGCAGGTTTCCTGGCCTGCTTGCCCTTGTTCCAGGACTGGTTAGGTCTCCAGCCTTGTCTGTAGAGAGCAACAGATCCTTCTTGTTTTGGAGCAGAGGAAGTTGATGCTGCTCCTGCTTTGAAATTCCGAAAGGAACGAAAATTAGATTGTCTAGCCTTAGGTTTGGCTCTGTCTTGAGGCAGGGCATGGCCTTTACCTCCTGTAATGTCAGCGATAATTTCTTTCAATCCGGGCCCGAATAAGGTCTGCCCTTTGAAAGGTATATTAAGTAATTTAGACTTAGAAGTAGCGTCAGCTGACCAGGATTTTAGCCACAGTGCTCTGCGCGCCTGAATGGCGAATCCGGAATTCTTAGCCGTAAGCTTAGTTAAATGTACTACGGCATCTGAAATAAATGAGTTAGCTAACTTAAGAGCTTTAAGCTTGTGTGTAATCTCATCTAATGGAGCTGATTCAAGTGTCTCTTCCAGAGACTCAAACCAAAATGCTGCTGCAGCCGTGACAGGCGCAATGCATGCAAGGGGTTGCAATATAAAACCTTGTTGAACAAACATTTTCTTAAGGTAACCCTCTAACTTTTTATCCATTGGATCTGAAAAGGCACAGCTATCCTCCACCGGGATAGTGGTACGCTTAGCTAAAGTAGAGACTGCTCCCTCCACCTTAGGGACCGTTTGCCATTAGTCCCGTGTGGTGGTGTCGATTGGAAACATTTTTCTAAATATCGGAGGGGGTGAGAACGGCACACCGGGTCTATCCCACTCCTTAGTAACAATTTCAGTAAGTCTCTTAGGTATAGGAAAAACGTCAGTACTCGACGGTACCGCAAAATATTTATCCAACCTACACATTTTCTCTGGTATTGCAACTGTGTTACAATCATTCAGAGCCGCTAACACCTCCCCTAGTAATACACGGAGGTTTTCCAGCTTAAATTTAAAATTTGAAATATCTGAATCCAATCTGTTTGGATCAGAACCGTCAGCCGCAGAATGAAGCTCTCCGTCCTCATGTTCTGCAAGTTGTGACGCAGTATCTGACATGGCCCTAACATTATCAGCGCACTCTGTTCTCATCCCAGAGTGATCACGCTTACCTCTTAGTTCTGGTAATTTAGCCAAAACTTCAGTCATAACAGTAGCCATATCCTGTAATGTGATTTGTAATGGCCGCCCAGATGTACTCGGCGCCACAATATCACGCACCTCCCGAGCGGGAGATGCAGGTACTGACACGTGAGGCGAGTTAGTCGGCATAACTCTCCCCTCGTTATTTGGTGAAATGTGTTCAATTTGTACAGATTGACTTTTATTTAAAGTAGCATCAATACAGTTAGTACATAAATTTCTATTGGGCTCCACTTTGGCATTAGCACATATAGCACAGATGTCTTCCTCTGAATCAAACATGTTTAACACACTAGCAAATAAACTAGCAACTTGGAAATACTTTTCAAGTAATTTATTATAATAAGGTTATAGCATCAAATCTTTGTAAAAAACACAATTTTAGCAAAGGCTTGTTCCCATTAGCAAAGGATAACTAACCCTGATAGCAGAAAAAAAAGTTACAGAAATAAACGTTTTTTATCACAGTCAACTACAATCTCACAGCTCTGCTGTGAGTGATTACCTCCCTCAAAACAAGTTTTGAAGACCCCTGAGTTCTGTAGAGATGAACCGGATCATGCAGGAAGTATAGTGAGCTTCTGACTGAATTTTTTGATGCGTAGCAAAAGCGCCAAAAACGGCCCCTCCCCCTCACACACAACAGTGAGAGAGATCAGTAAACTGTCATAAATTAAATAAAACAACTGCCAAGTGGAAAAAAATAGTGCCCAAAATATTTTATTCACCCAGTACCTCAGAAATGAAACGATTTTACATGCCAGCAAAAAACGTTTAACATAAATTAAGTGTTATTAAAAGCCTGTTGCTAGTCCCTGCAAATTAGGCTAAAGTCTTATGCACACAGTATAATTCCAGTGAAGTGCCATTCCCCAGAATACTGAAGTGTAAAATATACATACATGACAGCCTGATACCAGTTGCTGCTACTGCATTTAAGGCTGAGTTTACATTATATCGGTATGGCAGAATTTTCTCATCAATTCCATTGTCAGAAAATAATAAGCTGCTACATACCTCTTTGCAGATTAATCTGCCCGCTGTCCCCTGATCTGAAGTTTACCTCTCCTCAGATGGCCGAGAAACAGCAATATGATCTTAACTACGCCGGCTAAAATCATAGTAAAAACTCAGGTAGATTCTTCTTCAAATTCTACCAGAGAAGGAATAACACACTCCGGTGCTATTATAAAATAACAAACTTTTGATTGAAGGTATAAAACTAAGTATAATCACCATAGTCCTCTCACACATCCTATCTAGTCGTTGGGTGCAAGAGAATGACTGGAGGTGACGTAGAGGGGAGGAGCTATATGGCAGCTCTGCTGGGTGAATCCTCTTGCACTTCCTGTTGGGGAGGAGCAATATCCCAGAAGTAATGATGACCCGTGGACTGATCACACTTAACAGGAGAAATCTGATTAGGAGATATCACCTGAACATCTCTATGTTATAAAGTAATATATTTTACATCATATATTTTTCACCAGTTTGTAAAAGTGAAATTTTAACATTCCTGGCGTAGAGAACATGCAATTTTAAACATTTTAAATCTACTGTGTAAACAGAGTAGATTTGCATAATCAACAAATGCAAGATAACAAGACAATACAATAGCATTTTCTTTGAATTTCAAATGAGTAGTAGATTTTTTTCTAACAAATTTAAAAGTTATGTATATTTCCACTCCCCCTGTACCATGTGATAGCAATCAGCCAATCACAAATGCATATACGTATAGTCTGAATTCTTGCACATGCTCAGTAGGAGCTGGTGACTCAAAAATTGTAAATAAAAAAGACTGCACATTTTTTTTTAATAGAAGTTAATTGGAAAGTTGTTTAAAATTACATGTTGTATCTGAATCATGAAAATTTAATTTGACCTGAGTGTCCCTTTAAGACTCACTTATTCTCATGGGAAACTGTGCAATCTTTATAAACATGATGTGGCTATATTGTCCCCTTCAGTATTAGGATATAACAAAGGGACATCTTGACACATTTTCTTTCAAATTTGCAGACAGAAACAAGTTTCCCCTTTTAATCCATTTTCAACCATGTAACTTTGCTAAGGTTGACTTTCATTAGAAAATTATTTGAGAGTAACCAATGATCCAAGTCAAAATGTGGAAACAAAAAATTAGCTAAGTGGTTGACATCTATTAATAATCATGAAGACTTTTTGCCAAGTAACTGCTGAGTCCTCGGGTAAGACAGAGATGATTCAATTATTTGTAGTTACAACTTCAAAAATCATTATTGCTATCAAGAAACTTATACTAGTCACACTGACCTACAGAACAGAGAAAATAATACAAAGCTTAAACTACACATACCCCAATGTAAATGTATTACTATGCTTAAAGAGCCATTATAATCAGAAAATGACATGTACTAATCCATTAGAGCATCTCATTTTAGAACCATCGACCCTGCAGCACTGTTTGCTTGACCCCTGCAATGGGGTTAAACACACTGTAGAAATATTGCTCGGGACTTGCGGTGCACTGCTGGTCAAGAGCAGAACTTGCCGCTGATCCAATCCGCAGCGCTAGTCGCATGACTGGACTAACAATGTTTTCCTCTCTGGACCAGCAGTACACTGTGAGTCTCGAGCGGTATTTGCTGCTGTGTTTAGGGCATGTCATTTATCGACTATAATGGTTCTTTAAAAAGGACTTGTATAGGCCAAAATGCATCAACACAGCTGGTAAGCACATTTCCATTATTATCTACTTTATTTGTACAATCTACACTATTATTTTAAATTTTTATAGGACACTCAGAATCGTATAGGAAGATAAAAAGTACACCTAGGATCTTATTGGAGGACCACGCCCATCAAATAACCACTCAGAGATTGTCACTTCACAACATATACTCTTTTTTGGCTTTTCATATTTTTTCAAATTTTTTCATCACTGTGTACACACATTGGATTTTTTAATTTTTCAATTTTTTCATCATAATTTTTTGACTGCATTTTTTTCTACAATTTGCACAGTTTTGTTCTACACAAGATTGGATTGTTGATTTATTATTTTTTGGACACTAACTATATCACTTTCCACCTGGACATTATTGCTAGACTTTGTTACTGTTACTATTCATTTTGTATACATACGTTTAACGGATATCCTTCACTGCATAACCCATTGTACGTCTTCTGTTAAGCCTTTGCACATAGATATCATGGATCCATGATTTTGCCTACTGTGATTTTTCCTCTGTTTATCATCTGTGTTTTTATTGTATTTTTATTAATTGTGATATTTTATTGTAATAAATAACATTATTAGCTAGACATCATTAGCTCCCTCAGAGATTTCCCTTGTCCAGATTAGGGACCATCTTCACTCACAGCAACCTCAGCCTTTGTTTAGGTGCTTTGCACACTACACCATCACTTCATAATTAAGATGGAGAATACAATTTAAAAAAAACTTTCCAATTTACCTGTATTTTCAAATTTGCTTCATTCTCTTGGTATACTTTGTTGAAGGGACAGCAATGCACTACTGGGAGTTAGCTGAACTCACCACGTGAGCCATTGACAAGAGGCATTTATGTTCAGTCACTAATCAACAGTTAGCACCTAAAAGTGCATTACTGCTTCTAAGCACAAATGCTACAAAAAGAACAAAGCAAATTAGATAATAGAAGTAAAATGAAAAGTTATTTAATCATTTATCATATGCTCTATCTGAATCATAAAATATTTTTTTGGGGTTAGATGTCCCTTTAATTTATATGTTGGATGAATTTAAATACATCATATGAAGGAATTCTAGCAAAATAAAATGATGTCTGGTTTTACTTAATCTCTCCACAAAGAATGGTCAATCGTTTTGCTAGATTATCATATTTAGTGGTCACCTAAGCTAAATGCTCTTTAGATATTCAAAACAAAGATTAATTAAACTTGTGTCTAAAGGGTTAAAGGGATATGAAACCTAAAAATTTCTCTTTCATGATTTAGATTGAGCATGAGATTTTAAACAATTTTCTCATTTATTTCTATTATACAATTCTCTTTGGTCTCTTGCTATCCTTTGTTGAAAAGCAGGGACATATGCTTAGAAGCCAGCCCATTTCTGGAGCACTATATAGCAGCTGTTTTGTAAGAATGATATCCATTTGCAAGAGCCAGTGGCGTCGCTACAGGGGGGCAATGGGGGCAATGGCCCCCCTTAGTTTATTCTTGGTCCCCCCATGTGCCTCCCACTGAATTAAACAAATTATGCAGCCGCAAGGGCGCCTAATTTGCAAAGTGAAACTGGCACCAAGTCCATCCTCCATGTAGGTAGTTAGGGCATGAGCGGGAGAGCAGGGGTGAACTAGTGACCCTGATGACCCTGATGTACGCAAGAGCTGGGGTAGAGAGCAACGCAACCAGAGGGAGCACGGGAACGGACAGGCTGCTGCTTTATAAAAGCAAAAAGGAGGAGCTTTATATCTGTGAGTGCACTCTAGGGATCCACAGCGACAGCAGAGGGCCCCGGTGTTCTGTGACCCCACCCCCAGCCTTGCACTGGAGTGAGGGTTATCTTGTTTTACCAGCTATGGGGAACTAAGCAGCAGACAAGGTGAATAATGTCACATAAATTGCTAGACACGGCACGGCTATCATCTGTCCTCATACAAACATGCAGTCCTACAGGATGTGGAGATGAAGGCGAAACCTATCCAAGCACTATCGGCTAGATTACAAGTCGCACGCTGACTAGCGTGCAATTTGTAATCTCTGTGTATGTGAGTAAAAGCAATAATGTGCCACACCTGGGCACGGGGAGGGTGATAGCTTCGTGTCTGACACATAACTGCATTAGTACATGGGCATGTGTGTGCATATAGCAGCTGGCGGTGTTATTGTTTATGACGGACAGATGTGTGGACCTATAATGTCTACAGTAATGTACAAAATGCAAATTTCAGTGAATTACAATAACAACAATGTGCATTAGTTATATCGAACACATCATTTATGGCACTGAATTAGAAAATATATGTGCATGGATTTATAATACAATATAACAATGATTACAATATAACAATGAAAATATACTTAAAATGTGGAAATATGAGTCTGTGTGCGTGTGTGTATATATATATATATATATATATATATATATATACACACCTATAGATATATAGATAGATATATATATACTGTATATATGTGTGTGTATTATATATATATATATATATATATAGATACACACACATATGTGTAATAAGTGCAATACACACAACATGTCAATACACCACTTCTATATCTGTAAATGTGATTGAGAAGAACAATTATTTCATGTAAAATGTGATATACACATAAATGCATAGGTAAATAAATGCATGTAAACACATACACACCTGTGTAGCATATGTACAGTTATACTACTGTATATAGATAAACATGGGCGGTTGTGTAAACATTCAGTGACGTTAGGATGAAGCAAGAGACTCCCTGTAATCCCTCAGCAGTTGCTTTGTGTCAAATGTACTGTGTTCTATAACTGCTACAGTGATATCTCCCTTGGTTACAGCACCGTATCCTAAAATACTGTGCTTGTAGTCCCACCAGCTGCTTCTGAATATGAATGCTCCAATGTTTCTTCCTTTGTTTCATTTTATAACTATTGGTTCCCCATACAAATGCGGGTTTCCCTAAGCAATATGCTCGCTCTCCAAAAGTTGTGTTTGCAATCTGAGATGAAGCCAAACTATTGTGCTACTTTAAATGGCTATTATTGTAATAAACACAGCATATGGATGAAGGTCACACCTTGGTTGCTGTACATATAGATATTTATATAAATGTATTTAGTTATATTTTAGTGGTATGATTTAGTGGTGAAAATTATTAGTGCCTCCCCAGATTTAACTGTGGTATTTTATGTGCCCTCCCATATATTGTTCCCAGAGTCGCTACTGGCAAGAGAACTAGAGGGCAGCACTATTTCCTGCCATGCAGTGCTCCAGATGCCTACCTAGGTATCTCTTCAACAGAGAATATCATGTTAATAAAGCAAATTTCATAATAGAAGTAAATTGGAAACTTTTTTTTTTAAATAGTATCCTCCCTCTGAATAACAAAAGAACATTTTTGTTTCTGCCCAGTTTGAAATCTCGTCAAACTCTGCCCACTAATTACATCACAATCTGGGCTGCATCTAGGCACTCTGCTGAATAGCATGGACAGTGTTGTATCCAACTAGAGAGCCTTTTTTTTTTCTTTCATGATTTTGAAAGATTATGCAATTTTAAACAACTTTTTAATTTAATTCTATTATCTAATTTGCTGTATTCTCTTGATATCCTTTGCTGAAAAGCATATCTAGATAGGTTCCGTAGTTGCTGATTGGTGGCAGCACATAGATGCCTTGTGTGATTGGCTCACCCATGTGCATCGATATTTTTTCAACAAAGGATATCTGAAGAATGAAGCAAATGAGATAATTGAAGTAAATTGGAATGTTGTTTAAAGGGACAGTAAACCTTAAAAATAATGTTATATAATTCTGCACATAGTGCAGAATTATATAACATTACATTAGCCAAACTTTTTAAATCATAATATTGCCTTTTTATTTTGAAAAAAATATTGCTGTTTTACAGACCCGCTCTCTGTACTCTGCTGAGCGGGTCTGTTGTTTTTACTGAGCGCATCGGGCCAGCTGTATAGTCACAGCCCGGCCCGACCGCGCCATTAGACACAGTGCAGCTCGCTCCTACTCTGTCTGACAGCGGGAGCGAGCTGCACTGTGTCTAATGGCGCGGTCGGGCCGGGCTGTGACTATACAGCTGGCCCGATGCGCTCAGTAAAAACAACAGACCCGCTCAGCAGAGTACAGAGAGCGGGTCTGTAAAACAGCGATATTTTTTCAAAATAAAAAGGCAATATTATGATTTAAAAAGTTTGGCTAATGTAATGTTATATAATTCTGCACTATGTGCAGAATTATATAACATTATTTTTAAGGTTTACTGACCCTTTAATATTGTATTCTCTACCTGAATCATGAAAGAAAAATTTTGGGTTTAGTGTCCCTTTAAGGATTTTTTATAACAGTCTTTTAAGATTAGACTTCAGACATACAGTAAGTCCAAACTCAGAAAGACACCTTGTGTACTCACTCAGTATCACTCACAGTTGCATGCTGGGGGACGGAAACAAAACACAATACTGTTCTAATATTTAGTAGATATTTTGTGCACTATAATCATTTTCAGTTTAGTCAAGAAAAGCAAAAAGGGTGGCAGGTGTGTTCATCTGGCTCAGTGATGAGGAGTCCCCGAATAAAATATACCAGAGAGACACCCACCAGGCACTGACTGGCAAGATATAGCATGGGGAAATAATATTCTAAATATTTTTTTTAGATGAGGAAATACCAACACTCATAAATACAGTATTATATTCCTGTCAGAATGGCCATCAAACTCCATACTGATTAAACTTGAACATTTGGGATTATAGTATTGACTAAAACAAGACATTACCTTGGTAGCAGAATCCACTGAAGATCCTCTTTCCAATAATTCCTGCACAAGGCCAATATGTCCCTCTTTTGCAGCAAGGTGCAAAGCATTGAGTCCATTCTGTAAAAGTGTAAAATCAAACAGATATTACAATCAAATCTAGCTAGAGCAGCTACTGGGTTTTATATATTGATGCAACTGTATTTTTATGTTTAATGCAGCAAGCAAACAAGTTGTGAAAGTATCATGATAATTTAACGCAGTTTCAGTTTGGTTATGTTTCTTTCTTTTATAAGATATTTCATTAAATGTATCAATCATATAATGTAATATGTTATATCCAAAGGTGCATTATTGTATAGCATAGTTAGTAATATATATCTAGATATCCTGCTGTGGTACTGTGCAAGAACACAAGTGTTAGATCAGATAACTAATCTATACTGTCTCAGTAAACTAAAACCACTAAGATGTGTGTTTATTGACTCATATGCCATTCATATATTCTAATCATTTTAATTTTGATTATTTTTTTTAAAGTTCATTACCTGTAATATATATATTCTGTAATACTTTTGCCATTAATGTTCTACATAATGTACTGTATAGTTTTAACTGTTTCACATCTCTCTTCCAAGAAGTGCACTCTATTCCTTGTAAGATTTGTACTTTTTACAAAATAAATCTTAAAACTGGTGTCACTGACCTGTGAGCTTCTAAATATTACAAATTACGAATTTAATATATTATTTTATATCAATCTTTTTTTTTTGCTTCTACATCTATAAGGTACACAATTTTTAGAAGTAAATTTCAGAAGGGGATGAAATAAATTGTCATAACACACAGAGGTGAACAAAATATATTTTTGCATTAGTTATATTAATTTAAATACAGACTTATAACCTGACTTCTTAAACACACAAATGAATAAATAGAGTACCAGCATTAGCCACCCACCTACCTCTCAAATTTACCACCAGAAAAATTCTGTGGGACTGAAGTTAAACAGTCTGCTAATATTTGTGTAAAACTATACAGTTACTCCTCGTACAAATATGAAAAAAAACTGCTAACTGTAAATCAGTCCCAGCACATGCAAAACACAATTCTTTTCACTCACAGGGCTCCATTTATCATGTCCGCTGGATCTCGCTGCGAGTGGACAGCATACGCTGTAAGCATTTAACATTGCACAAGCATTACACCATCAATGCTTGAGCAATGCCATCCCCTGCTTGCTGGCGGCCAATCGGCTACTAGCAGGGGATGTCAATCATATCAATTGGATTGGGATGATTTAAATCTGCCACCTTATAGGTGGACAGGTCTTAAGACTGCTGCTACTTAAAGGGACACTGAACCCAATTTTTTTCTTTTGTGATTCAGATACAGCATGCAATTTTAAGCAACTTTCTAATCTACTCCTATTATCGTTTTTTCTTTGTTCTCTTGCTATCTTTATTTGAAAAAGAAGGCATCTACGCTTATTTTTTTGGTTCAGACCTCTGGACAGCACTTGTTTATTGGTGGATGAATTTATTCACCAATCAACAAGAACAACCCAGGTTGTTCACCAAAAATGGGCCGGCATCTAAATTTACATTCTTGCATTTCAAATAAAGATACCAAGAGAATGAAGAACATTTGATAATAGAAGTAAATTAGAAAGTTGCTTAAAATCTCATGCTCTATCTGAATCCCGAAAGAAAAAAATTGGGTTCAGTGTCCCTTTAACGATTGTTTCAGGCGAACCTGAAACAATGGGCCTCCGAAGCAGCAATCACTGCTTCCTAAATGGAGCCCATTGTCTTCTACTGATCACAAACTAACAAAATTATTTTACCTATAAAACTCTTTCAATCATAAAACGTAGATGAAACCCAATTTTTTATTTTATGATTTAGATAGAACATGCAATTTTAAGCAACTGTCTAATTTACTCCTATTGTCAATTTTTATTTGTTCCCTTTGTATCTTTATTTGAAAAGCAGGAATGTAAAGCTTAGGAGCCGGCCCATTTTTGATTCAGCACTTTGGGTGGCACTTTCCGATTCATAGCTAAATTTATCCACCAATCAGCAAGCACTACCCAGGTACTGAAGCTTACATACCTACTTTTCAAATAAAGATACCAAGAAAAAAATGCTTACAATTGCATGCTCTATCTGAATCATTAAAGAAAAAAATTGGGTTTTATATCCCTTTAAAGCTGACTAAAGAAATATAAAAAACATTTTGTTAATGTGAACATTTCCTCAGTGCACCAGAATGTGCTCTATGAATGGCTATCTGTCAAATATTTTTTTTGTCATTTGTATGGTTAAAAAAAGGCAACAACAGCCAATCAGTGCTGAACTCTTACTTTGATTTTAAAATGATCTTGTGGGATTTCATCATAATCACGCATGATTTCATAGTAAATGTCTTTAAATGGACTGTGCCTGCACATGCCAGACACACACTCCCTTGCTTGTCCTAGGACAAGCTTCCTGATTGGATGTTTAAAGTCCCTCAAAAGTGGGATGGTGCTACTGAGGAAATTTTGAAGAAAAATATAATAATTTTTTAGTTAGAGATGTTCATGTGATATAATCATCTTTTTACAGATATACTGTATCACTTTCAAGTGATTCAAGATTTAGGTAAGAACCACAATTAATCAAGAGACTTTTCTTTGTTGATTTAGAGAATTTCATTATGTGACAATTAGGGACTTGAGGAAACACAACTATCTATGAATTATTTATTTTTTTAATCAATGGAAATTGTATATAACATTTCAACCAGAATTTCAAAATGCAAAATGATGACCTGATTAATCAGGCAATTGAAATAAAACAGCCTTAAAAATTATTAATGCAACACCCTGTAGCGAGTATATTATTATAGGAAACTGGAAGAACCTCTGATGTCATTAGTCCCTGCTCTATTCCCCCACAGGCTCAAAAATAGCACTTAATGAATGAACATTTTTAGCAGCTGCTGTAAATAGAAAATGCTTTTTCCACTTTGGAAAAATCATGACTAAAAGCCAGTGAACTTATACACACACTTCTTATAGAAACTTTAATAAAAGCAACACACATAACCTGATTTCCATCCAATGCATCCCATATGCACACACTCCTTTCACCTGCGCACTATGGAACTCTCATTCTGTCTGCAACAAACTTACAACCATTCATGACCTGTTTATATCAAATGCTTTCACCCTTTTAGCAATTACAGAAACCTGGCTATCTCCTTCTGACACCGTTTCCATTGCTGCTTTCACACATGGTGGTCTTCACTTTAGCCATAACCCTAGGCCAGGAGAGAAACGTGGCGGCGGTGTTGGGATCCTGCTCTCCCATTCCTGCACTTATCAGTACTCCAATCCCATCTCTCTCCTTTTCCTCCTTTGAAGTCCACTGTATACACCTGTTCTCCCCCCCCTCAATCAAAGTGGCAGTCATCTATCGCCCTCCTGGACTGACCTCCCAATTCCTTGACAACTTTGCCGCCAGGCTTCCTCACTTTCTCACTACAAATATACCAATCCTAATTCTTGGGGACTTCAATATTCCCATTGACAACCCATCTGCCCCTGCTGCCTCTAAACTTCTTTCACTCACATCCTCCTTCGGTCTCTCACAATCCACACTATTCCATACTCACTGTGATGGACACTCCATCGACCTGGTATTTTCCTACCTCTGTTCTATATCTGATCTCACCTGTCACCCTTTTCCCATTTCAGACCATCACCTGGTCACCTATAATATTAATGCAACAGCTAAACCCACTTCTCCATCCCGCCCCCGCACCTGTAGAAATCTACATGCTGTGGATCCGCTTCAATTTTCAAAACTCAATCAAGATCTCCTCCCTACCACTTCCACTATAACCTGCCCTGATCTCGCTACAGCCCACTATAACAAAACTCTCTCCTTTGCATTAGACAAACTTGCCCCTCCCCAACTGAGCCGTCCATTACAGCCCTGGCACGCTCAGCAAACACGCTATTTGCAAAAATGCTCTCATACTGCTGAGCGTGCCTGGAGGAAAACTCACTCTAAACCTGATTTCATCCACTATAAGTTTATTCTTCGTTCATACACTTTGGCCCTTCACTTAGCCAAGCAAACCTACTTCTCTTCTCTCATATCTACTCTTTCCTCAAACCCTAAATGACTGTTCTCCACCTTTAACTCTCTCCTCTACCCACCTGCTCCACCCCCCCAATCTGTCTTTAGTGCTCAAGACCTGGCAAAACATGTACTATCCAAAGCAACATCCCAACACCAACCTGCAATATTCCAACAACAGGCCCAGTTACTCCCTTTACCACCCTCTACATCTTCCATCCAGCCACTGAGAATGAAGTTTCTTTATTACTATCTTCCTCACGCCTCACTACCTGCCCTTCCCATCTAATACCAACCCTGTCTTCCACCCTCACTCCTGCTCTTACTCACATCTTCAACCTATATCTCTCTACCGGCTCATTTCCACCTTTTTTCAAACACGCAAAAGTCACTCCCATACTCAAAAAACCCTCCCTCGACCCTAATTCTCCTGAAAGCTACCGCCCCATATCACTGCTTCCACTAACATCAAAACTCCTTGAAAAACTAGTTTATAATCGCCTAACCCACTTTCTGTCTACCAACTCTTTGGTTGACCCCCTGCAATCTGGATTCCGCCCCAAACACTCAAATGAGACTGCCCTTACCAAGGTTACTAACAATCATCTCTCTGCTAAAATTATTGGCCACTACTCTATACTCATCTTACTTGACCTCTCAGCTGCCTTGGACACAGTTGACCACCCCCTCCTCCTACAGACCCTTAGCACTTTTGGCCTATGTGACACTGCTCTTTCCTGGATTCACTCCTATCTTTCTCATAGGTCTTTTTCTTTGTCATTTGCCGGTGACTCCTCCTCTCCAATTCCACTGTCTGTTGGAGTACCTCAAGGATCTGTTCTGGGTCCTCTACTATTCTCCATTAATACCTCTTCGCTGGGTAAACTTATCAAGTTATGACTTCAAATATCACCTCTATGCTGATGACACCCAGATCTACCTCTCCACCCCTGCTCTCTCTCCCTCTGTCCTTTCTCATGTCAGCGACTGCTTATCTGGTATTTCTACCTGGATGGCCTCTCACCACCTAAAGATTAACATGTCCAAGACTGAGCTCCTTCTTATCCCCCCTAAAGCTCTACGCCGACTTCTGACTTCTCTATCCCTGTTGACAGCATCACCATTTCCCCATCACCCCAAGTCCGCTGCATCTGAGTTACACTTGACTCAAATCTATCCTTTGTCCCCCATATCCAATCGCTTTCTACATCCTGCTGCAACCATTTACGCAATATTTCCAAGATTGGCCCTTTTCTGAGCGCTAACACCACAAAGCAAATAATCCACTTCCTTGTTATTTCCCGACTTGACTACTGCAATAACCTACTTACTGGCCTTCCTTTTTCCCGCCTCCCCCCCCTTAAATCCATCCTAAATGCCTCTGCTAGACTGATTCACCTTTTCTGTCGCTCTGTATCGGCTGCACCTCTCTGCAAGTCCCTTCATTGGCGCCCCATTCACAGCAGAATTAAATTCAAAGTTCTCACCCTTACATACAAAGCTCTCACCAACGCCGCTCCCCTCTACCTATCCTCTCTAATAAACAAGTATACTCCCGCCTGCCCACTAAGATCTAACAATGACCTGCTCCTTGCATCCGCAACTATCACCTCCTCTCATGCTAGACTGCAGGACTTCTGTCATGCAGCACCTACCCTCTGGAACACTCTCCCTTGTGCTGTCAGGCTTTGCCCTAATCTTTCTTCCTTTAAATTCTCCCTGAAGACTTTTCTGTTCAGGGAAGCCTGCGACTCAACTCAACAATTCATTTCACTTACCTAACATTTTCCTCCTCTAACTCTGCATTAACATCTTTCTCAATCTTTACGCTACTTATGAAGGAGCTGAGATCCGCAGTTTGGGAACGAGAAGACAAAGGTATTGTGTTACACACCCCTACATTAACGCTACCTAACAAGTAGCAGGTACCTGTTCATAGCGAATCGCTGCTAGGAGAGCAGTAAAAATACGACTAACTGTTTTTTAAGAAATCCTGGTCGGTTTATATCCTGTTGTGCTTATAAGGAATACCGCACTCACTACAAATAATTCAATACAGTATAAAGAACTTACAAGGAATACCGCATTCACTACAAATAATTCAATACAGTATAAGGAACTGATCATAAGGATTATGATTAATCTCAACAACTAAGAATCATTACCTTCGTATTGAAGGCCTTTTCTACTCCTTTAAGCGTCTATATATAAAATCTTTAAACTGAACTGGGACTTTTGTGATCAGAGATTAAACAATCAGAGAGATACTCCTAATTTTTAATTTTATTATTTTTTCAGTTATTTATATAGATATTTTAGGTCACTTTATGCATTTTAAGAAAGAGAGCTCTGTAAACTGATTGATATTAAGTATAACTGTTGTTATTAAATTGATATTAAATTGTCTATTTTATATTGGCCTTATTGATTACTTAAAAGAGGTTTGAAATTTGACCTATTCATCTATTATAGACGTATTCAGGGTTTATATGTTCGTATTATTCACAAATTCATATATTAACGATAGTATATATCCATAATACACTTATAGGAATATACTTCCATTCTGTATTTGTGACACACATTGATATAAAGTATCCACAGTTTAACCTTTGCTATTGGTATGAATTGATACACTAGTAAGTTGCCTAAGTTAATTTGAGGATTTTTTGTACACATTTGATATAATAGGAATATTCGCAGTTTACTTAGGAAGACACACTCTTATTAACTATTTACACTTCAACAGTGGGAAACAGTCTCCATGTGTCCCTCTTGTAGTTGACTCCTCTGATTTTAGTGAACTTCCTGATGTCTAATGGCAGTGCAGATATGTATCAGAGTGAGACTTGTGAAGTTAACAGTGTACACTTCCAATTCTCTTAACTGGGAAAACTTACAGTTTTCAGAGTTGAATTACAGGAACATAGGGCAAATGAAATAATGAAATTATATGGCAAAGGATTATTTTTACTATACAAAATTAAACATTTCATATTACAGCCTCAAAGTATTTTATGTACCTTTCAATTGTATTTGTGTGACTGGGCTAAAATAATTAGAGTGTTATAGGTAGGCTGACCATATTGCCGCTTTAAGAAGGGACACATATGAAAAATACATATGTTAGGGATGTTATACAAAACATTTCTTTAAACAGCCCTAAAAACAGCCCTGGCATATGTATGTTTCATATGTGTCCCTTTTTAAAGCGGCAATATGGTCACCCTAGTTATAGGAGTAGTGCTTCTTTCCCATGACATAATTGAATCGGAAGACTATCCTATTTTGTAAAAAAATCTCTCAGTGACATCAGATATTTGTTGCTCTAATGTTTATATTTGTTAATCTTTTGTGACATCTACACTTTAGAATAGTAGAATAAAAAAATAATATATGTAATTTTGTAACATGGCTTCTGTGAATCTCCTGCAGTTAGAACTGCATAAAAATATATTTTGTGCAGTTTACCTAGGGGTAAAACAGAGTGGGTGGAATAAGTAAAATATTGCTGTATGTGGTCAAATGTCCCATAACCTGCGCACTTGATCATTCTGCTGCAAAAGTGTCTGGAATTTTTTTAGGTATCAAAAAGTAAAAGAAATGCGTCCATTTAGGGTTCTAAAGTATGAAGAAAAGGGTGCACACATTATTTAAGTAATGGAGTTTGCTTGGAATACATATCTTAAAGCTAAAAAAAAAAGTCCTTTCCAAGTCTCATATATGAGGCCCTTTGAATCCTTTAAATCAGTGTTTCTCAACCGGGGTCCTCAAGTACTCCCAACAGAACATGTTTTAATTATAGCTGAACTAGTGCACAGGTGAAGTAATCAGCTAATCAGTAACCATGGTTACTAACCTTCTCTCACCCATCAGCTGATTATCTCACCTGTGCACTGGTTCAGCTATAATGAAAACATGGCCTGTTGGGGGTACTTGAAGACCGAGGTTGATAAACACTGCTTTATATAATACAAGTTGCCCCTCACTGACCTAGATTCTATTTTCAAATCACTTCCAACGATTCCTTAAAATTTAACAGGGAATTCCCTCATTTGCTATTGTTTTTCTTTTAAAGATGATCAGCATTGTCAGTTCTGTGCTGGCAGCGCAACATGCCAAAACACTATATAACACTGTGTGCATTTCTATCTCTTTACATACACATATCCAGGTTATAAATGAAACATGAACCCCTGTGATATTTGCTTTCCATTCAGCTGACCTCACCCCACAACTAAATTATGTCATGTCTCACTGACAGTCACACTAATTACACACCTGTACATGTTTAACTGACAGTCACACTAATTACACACCTGTACATGTCTCACTGACAGTCACACTAATTACACACCTGTACATGTCTCAATGACAGTCACACTAATTACACACCTGTACATGTCTCACTGACAGTCACACTAATTACACACCTGTACATGTCTCACTGACAGTCACACTAATTACACACCTGTACATGTCTCAATGACAGTCCCACTAATTACACACCTGTACATGTCTCACTGACAGTCCCACTAATTACACACCTGTACATGTCTCACTGACAGTCTCACTAATTACACACCTGTACATGTCTCAATGACAGTCCCACTAATTACACACCTGTACATGTCTCACTGACAGTCCCACTAATTACACACCTGTACATGTCTCACTGACAGTCACACTAATTACACACCTGTACATGTCTCAATGACAGTCCCACTAATTACACACCTGTACATGTCTCACTGACAGTCCCACTAATTACACACCTGTACATGTCTCACTGACAGTCTCACTAATTACACACATGTACGTGTCTCACTGACAGTCACACTAATTACACATCTGTACATGTCTCACTGACAGTCTCACTAATTACACACCTGTACATGTCTCACTGACAGTCACACTAATTACACAACTGTACGTCTCACTGACAGCCACACTAATTACACACATATACGTCTTACTCACAGTCCCATTAATTACACACCTGTATATGTCTCACTGACAGTCACACTAATTACACACCTGTACATGTCTCACTGACAGTCCCACTAATTACAAACCTGTACATGTTTAACTGACAGTCACACTAATTACACACCTGTACATGTCTCACTGACAGTCTCACTAATTACACACCTGTACAGCGCAGTGCCCTGAGACCCTTACGGGTGAATAGCCGCGCTTTACAAGAACCCAATAGATAGATAGACTAATTACACACCTGTACAAGTCTCACTGACAGTCCCACTAATTACACACCTGTACATGTCTCACTGACAGTCACACTAATTACACACCTGTACATGTCTCACGGACAGTCACACTAATTACACACCTGTACATGTTTAACTGAGAGTCCCACTAATTACACACCTGTACATGTCTCACTGACAGTCCCACTAATTACACACCTGTACATGTCTCACAGACAGCCACACTAATTACACACATGTACATCTTACTGACAGTCCCATTAATTACACACCTGTACATGTCTCACTGACAGTCACACTAATTACACACCTGTACATGTTTAACTGACAGTCCCACTAATTACACACCTGTACGTCTCACTGACAGTCCCACTAATTACACACCTGTACATGTCTCACTGACAGTCACACAGATTACACACCTGTACATGTCTCACTGACAGTCACACTAATTACACACCTGTACATGTCTCACTGACAGTCACACTAATTACATACCTGCACGTGTCTCACTGACAGTCTCACTAATCACTGTGCACACACACCCGTACTAGCACTCATCATTGTGTTCACACCTGCAGGTACACTGATCCTCACACACACTTGTACACGCACATTGATCATTTTGCTCACACCTGCAGGTACATTGATTATTACACACAGACTTGTACACGTATCAATACACACAGACAGTCATACTGATCATTGTGCTCACACCTGCAGGTACACTGATCATCACACACATTTGTACACATACAACTACACAAAGATATAGTCAGACTGATCATTGTGCTCACACCTGCAGGTACACTGACCATCACACACACTTGTACACGTATCACTACACAAAAACAGTCAGACTGATCATTGTGCTCACACCTGTAGGTACAATGACCATCACACACACTTGTACAAGTATCACTACACAAAGACAGTCAGACTGATCATTGTGCTCACACCTGCAAGTACACTGACCATCACACACACTTGTAGACCAATCACTACACAAAGACAGTAACACTGATCATTGTGCTTAAACCTGCAGGTACACTAATCATCACACACACTTGTACATGTATCACTACACACACAAAGATAGTCATACTGATCATTGTGCTCACACCTGCAGGACCACTGACCATCACACACACTTGCACACGTATAACTACACACAGACAGTCATACTGATCATTGTGCTCACACCTGTAGGTACACTAATCATCACATACACTTGTACATGTATCACTACACACACAGGCAATTATACTGATCATTGTGCTCACACCTGCAGGTACACTGATCATCACACACACTTGCACATCTACAACTACACAAAGACAGTCAGACTGATTATTGTGCTCACACCTGCAAATCATCACACACACTTGTACACGTATCACTACACAAAGACAGTCAGTCTGATCATTGTGCTCACACCTGCAGGTACACTGACCATCACACACAGTTGTACAAGTAACACTACACACAGACAGACATACTGATCATTGTGCTCACACCTGCAGGTACACTGACCATCACACACACTTGCACATGTACAACTACACACAGAAAGTTATACTGATCATTGTGCTCACATCTGCAGGTACACTGACCATCACACACACTTGTACAATTATAACTACACACAGACAATCAGACTGATCATTCTGCTCACACCTGCTGGTACACTAATTATCATACACACTTGTACATGTACAACTACACAAAGACAGTCAGACTGATCACTGTGCTCACACCTGCAGGTAAACTGACCATCACACACACTTGCACACGTACAACTACACACAGACAGTCATACTGATCATTGTGCTCACACCTGCAGGAACACTGACCATCACACACACTTGCACATGTACAACTACACAAAGACAGCCATACTGATCATTGTGCTCACACCTGCAGGTACACTAATCATCACACACACTTGTACATGTATCACTACACACACAGGCAGTTATACTGATCATTGTGCTCACACTTGAAGGTACAATGATCATCACACACACTTATATACGTATCACTACACAAAAACAGTTATACTGATCATTGTGCTCACACTTGCAGGTACACTGACCATCACACACACTTGCACACGTAAAACTAAACACAGACAGTCATACTGATCATTGTGCTCACACCTGCAGGAACACTGACCATCACACGCACTTGCACACGTATAACTACACACAGACAGTCATACTGATCATTGTGCTCACACCTGCAGGTACACTGATCATCACACGCACTTACACATGTACAACTACACAAAGACAGTCAGACTGATTATTGTGCTCACACCTGCAAATCATCACACACACTTGTACACATATCACTACACAAAGACAGTCAGACTGATCATTGTGCTCACACCTGCAGGTACACTGACCATCACACACAGTTGTACAAGTATCACTACACACAGACAGACATACTGATCATTGTGCTCACACCTGCAGGTACACTGACCATCACACACACTTGCACACGTACAACTACACACAGAAAGTTATACTGATCATTGTGCTCACATCTGCAGGTACACTAATTATCATACACACTTGTACATGTACAACTACACAAAGACAGTCAGACTGATCACTGTGCTCACACCTGCAGGTAAACTGACCATCACACACACTTGCACACGTACAACTACACACAGACAGTCAGACTGATCACTGTGCTCAGACCTGCAGGTAAACTGACCATCACACACACTTGCACACATACAACTACACACAGACAGTCATACTGATCATTGTACTCACACCTGCAGGAAAACTGACCATCACACACACTTGCACATGTACAACTACACAAAGACAGCCATACTGATCATTGTGCTCACACCTGCAGGTACACTAATCATCACACACACTTGTACATGTATCACTACACACACAGGCAGTTATACTGATCATTGTGCTCACACTTGAAGGTACAATGATCATCACACACACTTATATACGTATCACTACACAAAGACAGTTATACTGATCATTGTGCTCACACTTGCAGGTACACTGACCATCACACACACTTGCACACGTACAACTACACAAATACAGTCATACTGATTATTGTGCTCACACCTGCAGGTACACTAATCATAACACACACTTGTACACACATCACTACACAAAGACAGTCAGACTGATCATTGTGCTCACACCTGCAGGTACACTAATCATCACACACACGTGTACACATATCACTACACAAAGACAGTCAGACTGATCATTGTGCTCACACCTGTAGGTTCACTGACCATCACACACAGTTGTACAAGTATCACTACACACAGACAGACATACTGATCATTGTGCTCACACCTGCAGGTACACTAATCATCACACACACATATATACAAGTATCACTAGACACAGACAGTCTTACTGATCATTGTGCTCTCACCTGCAGGTACACTGACCATCACACACACTTGCACACATATGACTACACACAGACAGTCATACTGATAATTGTACCCACACCTGCAGGTATACTAATCATCACACACACTTGTACACATATTACTACACACAGACAGTCATACTGATCATTGTGCTCACACCTGCAGGTACACTGACCATCACGCACACGTACAACTACACACAGACAGTTATACTGATCATTGTGTTCACACCTGCAGGTACACTGACCATCACACACACTTGTACACTTATAACTACTCACAGACAATCAGACTGATTATTGTGTTCACACCTGCTGGCACACTAATCATCATACACACTTGTACATCTACAACTACACAAAGACAGTCAGACTGATCATTGTGCTCACACCTGCAAATCATCAAACACACTTGTACACATATCACTACACAAAGACAGTCAGACTGATCATTGTGCTCACACCTGCAGGTAAACTAATCATCATACACACTTGTACATCTACAACTACACAAAGACAGTCAGACTGATCATTGTGCTCACACCTGCAAATCATCAAACACACTTGTACACGTATCACTACACAAAGACAGTCAGACTGATCATTGTGCTCACACCTGCAGGTAAACTGATCATCACACACACTTATACAAGTATCACTACAGACAGACAGCCACACTGATTATCGTTCTCACACTTGAATGTACACTAATCACACACCTGTATGCATATTATTATTATTATTATTATACTTTTTTATGAAACGCCAACATATTCCGCAGCGCTGTCCATGGATACAATTCATTTAAATAAAACAATAATATAAAACTTGTAAGAGACAGGACAAGATTTACAAATACATACAGGAGGAATTGAGAGGCCTATTCCTGTGGGATTACTAGAATCTATGCATATCACTAAAGAAAGGTAGACACACTGATGACTACACACGTGCAATATACTTCAATATACTTTCATAACCACCTTTACCTCCATCATTTAATCCTATACTTTGTCCACTTTTGGAAAATACTTATGGAGTCTGGGGATAGATTTATGCTGTCACAAAGATCAGTTTGATACAGACAAGGGTAAACTCTACAGGCTATAGACAAATACATGGATGCTAGACAGGGTACAGACTTTCTTGGGTGAAGATTGGGCTTTCTAAAGTTACTTACATAAATCTGGACCTAAACTGTCTTGGGAGGAGGGACAGTGAAGTAGAGTACCCAATCTATGATAATTAAGCAAAATACAGGACAGTACAGAGCTCTAATGTAAACTCTCTGACTCTGCACACAAACCACTTTCTTTTACTTCTGATAATATTAACCCTTTGTTGAAAAATAATAAATACATTTTACAAATGATTTAATAAAGACTGCAACAATTCCTGGAAGCTAAAAGGTTAATCATGCACAGAGGCTAATCCAATTCAAAGCTCAGAGCATGGCGGCACAAACTAAATCTCCCAGTAGGGGGCAGCACTAAATGAGCAGATACTGAAGTAAGACTTTCAAATGACGAGAAAGTTTAAAGTTATTTGGCTTCTGTGCTTTGAGAAATAAACCTGGTGTAATGCGATAACACATATATGGCATGAAAACATACATTTTGGTAGCAGATAATAACTAGTAGCTCATCTAGTCTGACATATTTCTATCTGAATATGAAAAAAAATGTTTTGTAGTTTATACTAAGAAACCACATGACAAAGTTACACTTATTGTAAGAGTTATCAAATCTTTTAAAACTGTCTGTCACAGCAGGTAATGTAGGAGATATAGAATACTATAAATAGTATAAACATATGATTATATGTATTACGTGTGTGTGTGTATATATATATATATATATATATTATTGGGTGTAGATGATGCATTGTGTAAGAAAGTAAGTGTATTCTATGGGGTGTAGTGTGTCAGACTCTAGACTAAAATTATTACAAGTTAAAAGGAAACATTTTATTTTTATTTTTTAATTTATGTCCCCCATGCTGAAAAGGAGTGGTGCCCTACTCCAAGAACAGAACTGTGGGAGTTGTTTCTTAATCAACCAATTAGCAATCTGTCCCTAGAGATGTCTTGGAAAGAAATCTGCACTTCAATTTTAACAACTGTGGCTTTAAGGAATACAAAATATTAATCATTTTTTCCAAAGCAGACATTGAAACCACTCAGCAGCTAACACCTACACATCTTGGGGTCGATCCGATATAAAGCGTCGCCCGCAAAAGCCGGCGACGCCAATATTTACGCTGATTTGGTATCCTATATACGGCGTAACCTAGAAGTACGCGCGTATATTTCTGCCGTCGCCCGTAGTTTTTTGGACCATATGCAGGTATACCAAACCAGCGCAGTTTGGTATCCAATATGCAGCGTAAGGACTTACGTGGCGAAAATGGAGAAAACTTACTCCATTTTCATCTCGCCACAAAAAGCAGCCGTAAGAAGCCTTACGCTGACTATTGGAGCCCCGTAACTCCCTAAACTAACTAGAAAATAAACCTAACACCTAACGCATGCGCAATGTCTATCTCCCTGTCAACCGCGATCTTCTAAAATAAACCTAACACCTAACGCATGCGCAATGTCTATCTACCTGTCAACCGCGATCCCCCCCCCCCCCCCC
Organism: Bombina bombina; assembly: GCF_027579735.1. NCBI lineage: Eukaryota > Metazoa > Chordata > Amphibia > Anura > Bombinatoridae > Bombina > Bombina bombina. The sequence goes on along the minus strand of NC_069500.1, from coordinate 1,003,658,145 downwards.
TAAATCCCCTAATAAAGTTATTTACCCCTAAACCGCCGCTCCCGGGACCCCGCCGCCATCTACATAAACTAACCCCCTACTGTGAGCCCCTAAAACCGCCGCCATCTACCTTATCTATCCCCTAATCTGACCCCTTACACCGCCGCCACCTATATAAAAATTATTAACCCCTAATCTAATCCCCCTATACCGCCGCCATCTCTATTAAAATGATTAACCCCTAATTTAATCTACCTACCCCGCCGCCAGCTATATTATCTATATTAACCCTAAGTATATTATAGTTAATATAGGTATTACATTATATATATTAACTATATTAACCCTAATTATATTAGGGTTAATATAGTTAATATAGTTACTATAGTATTTATATTAACTATATTAACTCTATCTAACCCTAACTAAATTTATATTAAATTAATCTAATTCATTTATAAACTAAAATATTCCTATTTAAATCTAAATACTTACCTATAAAATAAACCCTAAGATAGGTACAATATAATTAATAATTACATTGTAGCTATGTTAGGGTTAATATTTATTTTACAGGTAAATTGTTAATTATTTTAACTAGGTATAATAGATATTAAATAGTTATTAACTATTTAATATCTACCTAGTTAAAATAATTACCCAATTACCTGTAAAATAAATCCTAACCTAAGTTATAAATACACCTACACTATCAATACATTTAATAAACTACAAACATCTATCTAAAAATACAATTAAATTAACTAAACTAAATTACAAAAAAAAACAAACACTAAATTACAAAAAATAAAAAAAAGATTACAAGATTTTTAAGCTAATTACACCTATTCTAAGCCCCCTAATAAAATAATAAACCCCCAAAATAAAAAAATTCCCTGCCCTATTCTAAATTAAACAAATTTCAAAGCTCTTTACCTTACCAGCCCTTAAAAGGGCCTTTTGTGGGGCATGCCCCAAAGAATTCAGCTCTTTTGCATACAACAAATACAATCCCCCCCCCCCATTACAACCCACCACCCACATACCCCTATTCTAAAACCACCGAAACCCCCCTTAAAAAAGCCTAACACTACCCCCCTGAAGATCTCCCTACCTTGTCTTCACCACACCGGGCCGAACTCCTGATCCGATCCGGGCGATGTCTTCCTCCAAGCGGCAAAGAAGAATTCTTCCTCCGGCGATGTCTTCCTCCAAGCGGCAAAGAAGAATTCTTCCTCCGGCGACGTCTTCCTCCAAGCGGCAGCAAAGTCTTCATTCTTCCGGCGGCATCTTCAATCTTCTTTCTTCGCTCCGCCGCCGCGGAGCATCCATCCCGGCCGACTGCTGTACTACGAATTATGTACCTTTAAATGACGTCATCCAAGATGGCGTCCGCCGAATTCCGATTGGCTGATAGGATTCTATCAGCCAATCGGAATTAAGTTAGAAAAATCTGATTGGCTGATTGAATCAGCCAATCAGATTCAAGTTCAATCCGATTGGCTGATCCAATCAGCCAATCAGATTGAGCTCGCATTCTATTGGCTGTTCCGATCAGCCAATAGAATGCGAGCTCAATCTGATTGGCTGTTCGGATCAGCCAATCGGATTGAACTTGAATCTGATTGGCTGATTCAATCAGCCAATCAGATTTTTCTAACTTAATTCCGATTGGCTGATAGAATCCTATCAGCCAATCGGAATTCGGCGGACGCCATCTTGGATGACGTCATTTAAAGGTACATCATTCGTAGTACAGCAGTCGGCCGGGATGGATGCTCCGCGGCGGCGGAGCGAAGAAAGAAGATTGAAGATGCCGCCGGAAGAATGAAGACTTTGCTGCCGCTTGGAGGAAGACGTCGCCGGAGGACGAATTCTTCTTTGCCGCTTGGAGGAAGACATCGCCGGAGGAAGAATTCTTCTTTGCCGCTTGGAGGAAGACATCGCCCGGATCGGATCAGGAGTTCGGCCCGGTGTGGTGAAGACAAGGTAGGGAGATCTTCAGGGGGGTAGTGTTAGGCTTTTTTAAGGGGGGTTTGGGTGGTTTTAGAATAGGGGTATGTGGGTGGTGGGTTGTAATGGGGGGGGGGGATTGTATTTGTTGTATGCAAAAGAGCTGAATTCTTTGGGGCATGCCCCACAAAAGGCCCTTTTAAGGGCTGGTAAGGTAAAGAGCTTTGAAATTTGTTTAATTTAGAATAGGGCAGGGAATTTTTTTATTTTGGGGGTTTATTATTTTATTAGGGGGCTTAGAATAGGTGTAATTAGCTTAAAAATCTTGTAATCTTTTTTTTATTTTTTGTAATTTAGTGTTTGTAACTACAAACATCTATCTAAAAATACAATTAAATTAACTAAACTAAATTTAATTGTATTTTTAGATAGATGTTTGTAGTTTATTAAATTTATTGATAGTGTAGGTGTATTTATAACTTAGGTTAGGATTTATTTTACAGGTAATTGGGTAATTATTTTAACTAGGTAGATATTAAATAGTTAATAACTATTTAATATCTATTATACCTAGTTAAAATAATTAACAATTTACCTGTAAAATAAATATTAACCCTAACATAGCTACAATGTAATTATTAATTATATTGTAGCTATCTTAGGGTTTATTTTATAGGTAAGTATTTAGATTTAAATAGGAATATTTTAGTTTATAAATGAATTAGATTAATTTAATATAAATTTAGTTAGGGTTAGATAGAGTTAATATAGTTAATATAAATACTATAGTAACTATATTAACTATATTAACCCTAATATAATTAGGGTTAATATAGTTAATATATATAATGTAATACCTATATTAACTATAATATACTTAGGGTTAATATAGATAATATAGCTGGCGGCGGGGTAGGTAGATTAAATTAGGGGTTAATCATTTTAATAGAGATGGCGGCGGTATAGGGGGATTAGATTAGGGGTTAATAATTTTTATATAGGTGGCGGCGGTGTAAGGGGTCAGATTAGGGGATAGATAAGGTAGATGGCGGCGGTTTTAGGGGCTCACAGTAGGGGGTTAGTTTATGTAGATGGCGGCGGGGTCCGGGAGCGGCGGTTTAGGGGTTAATAACTTTATTAGGGATTTCGGGGGGGGGGGGATCGCGGTTGACAGGTAGATAGACATTGCGCATGCGTTAGGTGTTAGGTTTATTTTAGAAGATCGCGGTTGACAGGGAGATAGACATTGCGCATGCGTTAGGTGTTAGGTTTATTTTCTAGTTAGTTTAGGGAGTTACGGGGCTCCAATAGTCAGCGTAAGGCTTCTTACGGCTGCTTTTTGTGGCGAGTTGGCGGCGGGGTAGGTAGATTAAATTAGGGGTTAATCATTTTAATAGAGATGGCGGCGGTGTAAGGGGCTTACATTAGGGGTTAATAATTTTAATATAGATGGCGGCGGTGTTAGGGGCTCACTTTAGGGGGTTATAGATATAATATAGCTGGCGGCGGGGTACGGGAGCGGCGGTTTAGGGGTTAATAACTTTTTTATTGTTAGGCTAGTGAGGGGGGATAGCGGATAGAGGGTTAGACAGTGCGGGCTATGTTAGGGAGGCGTGTTAGACAGTGCGGGCTATGTTAGGGAGGCGTGTTAGACAGTGCGGGCTATGTTAGGGAGGCGTGTTAGACAGTGCGGGTGTTTTAGACTTTAGTCAGGTTTTATAGGCGCCGGCAGTTTCTAACGTGCCGCAAGTCACTGGCGACGCCAGAAATTTGTACTTACGCAGATTTCTGGACATCGCTGGTTTGTCAGACTTACGGCACGTTAGCATCTGACGGCGACCTATATGGGATAGCTCGAGTTGCGAGCTGAAACTGCGGGCGACGCCGGTTCCCTCGCTTGCGCCGCAAACTGCGATCTATATCGGATCGCGCCCCTTATATAAAAATACAAAAAAGTTTATATAAAAATGTTGTTAACAACAGGCACGGACTGAGCTCATGGCAAACAGGGCATTTGCCCAGTGGTCCGGGGCCAGTTGTGGGCCGGTTGGTTTAGCCTAACCAAGTCACCAGCATTATTATTTGTGAATGATGTAAGGCCAGCCCTATCCTGCCTTTCTATGGACTGAGAACAAAAATAGGGCCAGGACATTTTAAGGCAATGCAAGTGAGCAAATCCACCATGAGAGATTGTAAATACACAGTCTGAAGACGAATAAAAAATTATTCTTTATTTAAACGTGAACGTTTAAATTAACTATTTCATGAAAACCAATAAACAGAATACAGTGTCCGAAAGGTCTTAAAAACTTGAAATGTTTTTGTAAATCAAACTAGTACATTATGGGCCAGATTACAAGTGGAGCACAAATCAATGATTCCGCTCGAGCGTTAATTGGGCTAGAAGTAAGCTTTTTGCACTTGTCGGGTTGCACTCATATTACCAGTTGAAAGTAAACTGTTTTTGCTCTTGCGCTAACTTGACAAGCAACAAAAAAGCCAAAGTCAGAATATCGCAATTGCATTTACATATTCACCCTTAGAAGTCAATGGAGAAAAAAGTGGAAAAAACCCACTCTCGTGCAAACTTGATCGCATATTCTCATTTGCATTAACCCGACATGAAAATATGAATATTTCATATTCCATTGTTCTTCATATAGCAGAATATGTTCTATTTATTCATAAATACAAATTTCTACATATATCTGATGGTATTTTGGTACAATATATATTGATAACTATGACATATACATGATTATATATAGGTATAGATATATACATACATACATATCATATACATATATATATATATATATATATATATATATATATATACAGACACACACACAGTCGCAAAAGTTTAGGTACCCCTGACAATTTCCATGATTTTCATTTATAAATAATTGGGTGTTTGGATCAGCAATTTAATTTTGATCTATCAAATAACTGAAGGACACAGTAATATTTCAGTAGTGAAATTAAGTTTATTGGATTAACACAAAATGTGCAATATGCATCAACACGAAATAAGACAGGTGCATAAATTTGGGCACCCGTGTCATTTTGTTGATTTGAATACCTGTAACTACCTAGCACTGATTAATTGGAACACACAATTGGTTTGGTGAACCCATTAAGCCTTGAACTTCATAGACAGGTGCATCCAATCATGAGAAAAGGTATTTAAGGTGGCCAGTTGTAAGTTGTTGTTCTCTTTGACTCTCCTCTGAAGAGTGGCAACATGGGGGCCTCAAAACAACTCTCAAATGACCTGAAAACAAAGATTGTTCAACATTATGGTTTAGCGGAAGGCTACAAAAAGCTATAGCAGATATTTAAGCTGTCAATGTCCACTGTGAGGAACATAGTGAGGAAATGGAAGACCACAGGCACAGTTCTTGTTAAGGCCAGAAGTAAAATATCAGAGAGGCAAAGGATGGTGAGAACGGTCAAAAACAGCCCACAGACCACCTCCAAAGACTTACAACATCATCTTGCTGCAGATGGTGTCACTGTGCATCGTTCAACAATTCAGCGTATGGGAGAGTGATGCGGAAGAAGCCTTTTCTGCACACACGCCACAAACAGAGTCAACTGAGGTATGCAAACACACATTTGGACAAGCCAGCTTCTTTTTGGAAGAAGATGCTGTGGACTGATGAAACAAAGATTGGGTTATTTGGTCATAACAAGGGGCGTTATGCATGGCGGCAAAAGAAAACAGCATTCCAAGACAAACACTTGCTACCCACAGTAACATTTGGTGGATGTTCCATCATGCTGTGGGGCTGTGTGGCCAGTGCCGGTACTGGGAATCTTGTTAAAGTTGAGGGTCGCATGGATTCCACTCAATATCAGCAGATACTTGAGAATAATGTTGAGGAATCAGTCACAAAGTTAAAGTTACACCGATGCTGGATATTTTAACAAGACAACGACCCAAAACACTGCTCAAAATCTATCTGGCATTTATGCAGAGGAACAAGTACAATGTTCTGGAATGGCCATCCCAGTACCCAGACCTGAATATCATTGAAAATCTGTGGGGTGATTTGAAGCGGGCTGTCCATGCTCGGTAACCATCAAACCTAACTGAACTAGAGATTTTTTGCAAGGAGGAATGGTCCAAAATACCTTCATCCAGAATCCAGACACTCATTACAGGCTATAGGAAGCGTCTAGAGGCTGTTATTTCTGCTAAAGGAGGCTCTACTAAATATTGATGCAATATTTCTGTTGGGGTGCCCAAATTTATGCACAGGTCTAATTTCGTTTTGATGCATATTGCACATTTTCTTTTAATCCAATAAACCTCATTTCACTACTGAAATATTACTGTGTCCTTCAGTTATTTGGTAGATCAAAATGAAATTGCTGATCCAAACACCCAATAATTTATAAATGAAAATCATGGAAATTGTCAGGGGTGCTCTGCTGTGTTCAGAACATTGGAATGTGACATATTTTAGTAAATACACAGTAAAAACCCTTATTAAATATGAATATTGCATAAATATGCTTTAACATGATTTCATCTACTTAACTATAAATACATATATACACATATAAATACATATGTAGACATATATATATATATATATACACATACAGTACATACATATATACACACACATACATATGCATCTTTAGACATGTATATGTATGGATCTCAATGTTAAAGCCCTTTGCCTGCTTTTTTTTTCTAACACCTGAGACCTCTTATCTTTGAGCCCTTATAACTTTTGTGTGCAATATTTTTTTTAAATTATTTTATTAGATAGTGTTATTATGAGTGTAATTGTACTTTGTAATGTATTTTGATGTGTTTTGTAACTTATGTTTAGCAAAACATTTAACCAGAGATCTGAAGTCGCAGTAATCCTTCTAGCATAAATGCTCAAGCGATTGCGTTTGCTTTTAACTTATAATACCAGCGGTAAGCCCGATGAGCGCAAACTCCTGTGATAAACCTCTTTATCGCTCCACTCATAAGCTGGCCCTATATTTGTCAGTTTTGGAGTATGGTTCAAAAACAGAAGGTGAAGATGGGAATGGGCTGCTTTGCCTTAAAATACCCGGGCCTATTTTTATTCCCAGTCCGGTCCTGGTTGAGAATGTGAAAATAGTGATTCATATGCATGAAATTATATGTTTTCAGTTTAATGTCCCTTAACTAGACTTCTATAAGACTACTAAGATTTTCTAAAAATAAGAATTTCACATTGAACATGCCAAGTAACGGTAATAGACTGGGGATCATTATGTAAGTCATTAAGGCCAAAGCATAGTAATACGATGTATGCAGAAAGATTGCACCAGTGTGATAGTTTCATTTATATATGTGAGGGAGAAGAGTTTTATTATATAACAGTTTAGGGAACAGTGTGAATAAATATGTTAGAAGTGTGACCTGATATGCCAAGAAAAACAATAACATTAAAAAAAGATGAATAATAACACTGGAAAAAATATTAATATGCTAATTTTATGATAATGCAAAAAGTGTAATAATGAGACCCGAGCATGGTTTGGGTGAGCACTGGTGATCCTTATCGTGTTTGATTTAGGCAAGTTGCATTTGCATTATCCTGATTGTGAGAACACTATGCTATATATATTTATATACATGGAGCATTGGTTTGGAGGATGTGTGTCTGTTTTATTGGTGACTGCTCATAATGTAATTGTAAGATTCCTTTAGTGGGGCAGCATAATAAGTGAAAAGTAATAACAACAAAGTTCTATGTGCCACTAAAACCTTATTGGTAAATACTTTAAGAGCCTGACAAGTCTTTAACGTATAATTGATCCAAGGTTTTGTGTATGGCACTCTGAGGTTTTTGAAGCAGAGTATCATTGATACTACCAAATCTGATACTAACAAATCTGCTGATTATAAAGGACGAAGGTGAAACCAATGGCTACACAAAGTATTAAAGTTTTGGCTATACCAGGCCAAGAGGGGAGTTTACCTGTGTCTTTCATGAAAACGTTTCTGCAAGTATAAGACTAAATTCTTAAAGGGATACTAAACCTAAATTTTTTCTTTCATGCTTCAGATATGCAATTTTAAGCAACTTTCTAATTTACTCCTATTACCATTTATTCTTCTATCTCTACCTATCTTTATTTGAAAAAGCAGAAATGAAAACTTAGGAGCCGACCCATTTTTGGTTCAGCACCCTGGGTAGTGCTTGCTAATGGTGACAATATTTAGCCACCAATCAGCAAGCGCTACCCAGGTGCTGAACAAAAAATGCTACGGCTTGTAAGCTTAGATTTCTGCTTTTGAAATAAAGATACTAAGAGAACAAAGAACATTTGAAAATAGGAGTAAATTAGAAAGTTGCTTAAAATTGCATGCTCTATCTGAATAATGAAAGAAAAAATGTGGGTATCCCTTTAATGATACATCTATTGGTGGAGTGTGCAGTAACATCTAGTGTGACATAAGGAGGAGGAATGTGATCATATATCAGACAGCACATTATTAAACATCCTTCTTGCTATTTCGTTTGGCTGCGTTTTTTTATTTTGTTTTTTAGAAGTGACAGATTTAGTGTGGGTGGAGACTTGAAAATTAAAAAAATGTATAACTTTCTTGTCCATAATAAGTGCTTTTTTGTGGATTTTTCTCTCTCCAAGTAATTGCCAAGACATGGCTTTTATGTAAGAGGTGAAAGATTGCTTATTATACCATAATGCACCGCTACAAACTCAATACAAATATTCAAACATGCAATTATTCTGCTAAAGCCAAGTGTGAGAGATTACAAAATAAATCATTTAGACCTAAAAGAACATAAACACAGGCAGCTTGACCTATACTGTACATACCAGATGAAGTGGCTTTTTGTAATGTTATCGACTTATGGCATAACATTCTACTGATTTTTATAATGTGGTTTATGAAAAGCTTAATTTATTTCTTCTGAATCTTGCCCTGAAACAAACAGGTTAAGGACAAAATGTATATGTAATTCAGTTAAATGAAGACACCTACAGCTATATTACTACAGTACACAGAAGGGGTAGGTCACATTGAGATATCTTATTATGTCAGTGAATGGGAACTCTAGATATCTAGATAGATAGATTAGATAGATAGATTAGATAGATAGATAGATAAGAATAGATAGATTAGATAGATAGATAGATTTGATAGATTAGAATAAATAGATAGATAAATAGTTATTCAGAATACAATGTGAGAATTGTAATGAAATACTTTAGATATTTAAAAAGAATATCCCTGCAGTGCCTGAAATATATCTGCGTATACAGTAGCAAATCACTTACTTACATAGACAAAAAGTATCCTCTAGAGCATATCTATGATATTGGAAACCTACTCAGCCAAATTCTACCATCTTTACAAATTAACACCTCACTGTATTTTACAGGAGCTATAAAATTGTGTATATATTTTCTATACATTGAATTTGAAATGGCACTATCACTATAGGCCTACAAATGTGTTCTCATTGCAGGGAGTGTGCCCTAATGGATTAACTCAAAACCGGTCTATTTCTAAGATTACAGATTTGTACATTTTCTCCAGCAGCTCACAAATTTTACTTCCAAGACAATTTATTGGCGACTACATTTCTCCTATTCTTAATGGAACCTAAAAAAGAAACCTAATTAAAGAAGTTATCATACATCATCTGCATTTGCAAATGTTCCAACTGCTAGTGGCAAAATTTTTGGTTCAGCACCTGGATAGCGCCTGTTGATTGGTGGCTAATCGTAGCAAGCTCTACCCAGGTGCTCAACCAAAAATGGCCGGCTTCTATGCTTACATTCCTGCTTTTTCAAATAAAGATAGCAAGAGAACAAAGAAAAAAATATTATAGTAGTAAATTAGAAAGTTGCATAAAATTGCACGCTCTATCTGAATCATGAAAGTAAAAAAAAAAGTGGGTTTTGTGTCCCTTTAAAGTAAATGTCCTTTTTTTTGTCAATATAACATACTAAGGAATGAGGGATCTCAGCAGCATTAGGAAAGCAGACTTATGTTAGCCACACAATGCCTATAAATGACAAAACTCTAAAACAAAAAACCTGAGACAAGAAATTAAAATAAAAAGGAGCAAACTCACCTGGTTACAAGTATTTATGTCTATTCCACCTTTTAGGTATTCCACAACCTTGTCTACATTTCCCGCTCTCGCTGCTCTCAGAAAGCTGGCGTTGCTGTCAGACTGCAAGAGAAGAAATCATACTTACTCAAAAGGTAAAGGCTTGAAGCGGTACTTAAATGAATTCAAAGATGCATTGGTAATTCAGTCTACGGATCTTTTTATTCTGGGAAGTTTACAATAGCTGAAAACCAGGGATAGATTTGTTTCCCCTCTATTTATTGCACTCCCTGTATATATTGCTGTGAAATCTGTTTGCATATTACAAATGAAGAAGATGATAATATATTTATTTATTTATTTATTTATTGCACTCCCTGTATATATTGCTGTGAAACCTGTTTGCATATTACAAATGAAGATGATAATAATATATTTATTTATTTATTGCACTCCCTGTATATACTGCTGTGAAATCTGTTTGCATATTACAAATGAAGAAGATGATAATAATATATTTATTTATTTATTGCACTCCCTGTATATACTGCTGTGAAACCTGTTTGCATATTACAAATGAAGATGATAATAATATATTTATTTATTTATTGCACTCCCTGTATATACTGCTGTGAAACCTGTTTGCATATTACAAATGAAGAAGATGATAATAATATATTTATTTATTGCACTCCCTGTATATACTGCTGTTAAATCTGTTTGCATATTACAAATGAAGATGATAATAATAATATATTTATTTATTTATTGCACTCCCTGTATATACTGCTGTTAAATCTGTTTGCATATTACAAATGAAGATGATAATAATAATATATTTATTTATTGCACTCCCTGTATATATTGCTGTGAAATCTATTTGCATATTACAAATGAAGAAGATGATAATAATATATTTATTTATTTATTGCACTCCCTGTATATACTGCTGTGAAATCTGTTTGCATATTACAAATGAAGAAGATGATAATAATATATTTATTTATTGCACTCCCTGTATATATTGCTGTGAAACCTGTTTGCATATTACAAATGAAGAAGATAATAATAATATATTTATTTATTGCACTCCCTGTATATATTGCTGTGAAATCTTTTTGCATATTACAAATGAAGATGATAATAATATATTTATTTATTGCACTCCCTGTATATATTACTGTGAAACCAGTTTGCATATTATAAATGAAGATGATAATAATATATTTATTTATTGCACTCCCTGTATATATTGCTGTGAAATCTGTTTGCATATTACAAATGAAGAAGATAATAATAATATATTTATTTATTTATTTATTTATTGCACTCCCTGTATATATTGATGTGAAATCTGTTTGCATATTACAAATGAAGATGATAATAATATATTTATTTATTGCACTCCCTGTATATATTACTGTGAAACCAGTTTGCATATTATAAATGAAGATGATAATAATATATTTATTTATTGCACTCCCTGTATATATTGCTGTGAAATCTGTTTGCATATTACAAATGAAGAAGATAATAATAATATATTTATTTATTTATTTATTTATTGCACTCCCTGTATATATTGATGTGAAATCTGTTTGCATATTACAAATGAAGAAGATAATAATAATATATTTATTTATTGCACTCCCTGTATATATTGCTGTGAAACCTGTTTGCATATTACAAATGAAGAAGATGATAATAATATATTTATTTATTGCACTCCCTGTATATATTGCTGTGAAACCTGTTTGCATATTACAAATGAAGAAGATGATAATAATATATTTATTGCACCCCTTGTATATAATGCTGTGAAATCTGTTTGCATATTACAAATGAAGAAGATGATAATATATTTATTTATTTATTGCACTCCCTGTATATACTGCTGTGAAACCTGTGTTTGCATATTACAAATGAAGATGATAATAATAATATATTTATTTATTGCACTCCCTGTATATATTGCTGTGAAATCTGTTTGCATATTACAAATGAAGAAAATGATAATAATATATGTATTTATTGCACTCCCTGTATATATTGCTGTGAAACCTGTTTGCATATTACAAATGAAGATGATAATATATTTATTTATTGCACTCCCTGTATATATTGCTGTGAAACCTGTTTGCATATTACAAATGAAGATGATAATAATATATTTATTTATTGCACTCCCTGTATATATTGCTGTAAAACCAGTTTGCATATTAAAAATGAAGAAGATAATAATAATATATTTATTTATTGCACCCCCTGTATATAAGAAAAATATACCGACATCAGCATACAAGCACACAGTGTCTTATGCTAAATTAAAAATAACTGAAAAGACAACGAAAAACAGAATATTCATAAAAAATATATCAAAAGTTATAGCATACAGTATGCTACTCCTACAGCATCTCCTTTAACATCTACAAAAAAAAAAAAGAGCCTATGATTCACCTATGTGAATCTAAACATAAATGCATCATCTATAAAAGAATATGTGCCTCATAGGCCATTTTGGTATAAGCAAATATATTGAAATAGCAATGTAAACGTCAATATAAATCATGCAAAGGCTATAATGCTGGCATGTGTGGCATCTTCTCGGCACAGAGGTTGTACTCTGGTGGTAAGGAGAGTATCAATAATTTATATTGTGATTAATACATTTGTTCTGCTGAAGGAACCTGTGTGTCTTAAACATCAGGGTATTTGATTTTGCAGTGTCTTCGTTTATGTAATTAAATTGACATTAAACACCTCCTACTTTTATGAAAACAATTGTGCTTTTCACAAAAGGCCAAAAGCAAAGTCAGAATGCTGCAAATCAAATAGTGCTTTAGGCAATTTGCTGCATTTTGAAAACCTAGGTCACAGAATTTGTTTTTTGGCTTCTTTAGGGAGTGTGTGACAAGCATCATTTTTTTTTTCACAAAAGCAAAATGTGCTTTTAAAAAAAGGTGAATAATCCTGCTTGTCTGGCTTTTGTGTGTGTATGTGTGAGAATGAGTGATTTATATACAAACAATACTATATATATATATATATATATATATATATATATATATATATATATATATACATACATACATACATTTATTCATACACACGCACATAAATAGCTTATATATAATTTACTAAAATTTCTATGGCACAAGTGTGTCTATTCTTCATATTTAACACATTAAAGGATCTCAATTGCATAATCGAAAAATTGCATAAGAAACACAATGCAATAGTTCTTACTCTAAACTTTAAATGAGCGTTAGTTTTTTCCTGGTAAATGTCAAAATTGAATTCCTTTTCCCTGCCCCCTATTAACAAATCACTGACTCGTGTAAACTGAACTCTTACAAATACTTGGTAGGAGTTGGTGTCTCTGAAAGTGTGCATATAAAAATATTATGCACAATTTGGTTATGGAAATCAATTGGAATGAATAATTGAACCATTCACACAAAAATACACTGGGAATTTTTTTTTAAGGTGCATCAAAAATCATAACAAAATTGTTCACCAAAAATGGTATGTTATCAAAAACGTAAAAGTTGTATGTAAATTACACAGGAATAAATCATAATAAATGTGCACATCGTAAATCAGAATTTAAGGACACCGGATGTGCAAAAAACACATTGAAATTCGTACTTATAAGTACAAAATACAAAGTGTAATTGTTTTTTTTTCGTAAAATGGGCTGACCATGGGAATTTATTAAATTTTCTCTCAAATCCCAGCTTTTTATTATGTAAAAAGATAAATAACCCCTTTATTACCCATTCCCCAGTTTTGCATAACCAACACTGTTATATTAATATATTTTTTACCTCAGTGATTCCCTTGCATCAAAGCCTCTGCCCCCTTATCTCAGTGCTTTTGACAGACTTACATTTGAGCCAATCAGTGCCCTCTCATAAGTAACTCCACAGACATGAGCACAATGTTATCTATATGGCACACATGAACTAACACCCCTTTAGCTGTGAAAAACTGTCAAATAAATTCAGATTAAAGGCAGTCTTCAAGGGCTTAGAAATTAGCATATGATTCTACCTAGGTTTAGCTTTCAAGAATGAAAACCAAGCAAACAAAGCTAATTTAATGATAAAAGTAAATTGGAAAGTTGTTTAAAATTATATGCCTTATCTGAATCATGAATGTTTAATTTTGATGAGACTGTCCCTTTAATTCTGTAAACATTTTCACCCCACAGATCTCACAATTTGTTCTTGCAAATTATAAAGTGACAAACTTTAATCAAAATACTAATTATTCTGAGAGGAAAACCTATGTATATAAAAAATAACAGAGATTTTAAGGTACAGTGCACAGAAAACTGTGTAATTTGATTTGTATTAGGCATAATCTTAAAGTTTAAACATACACTGGGTTCTTCCTGTGTACTTTGATCTCCATTGCAAACTTTTGCAAAGCAGAGATCTCTCATTATTTCTATGGGAGATATCTTGCCCCTTTTTTATAGTATTCCATAAAGCCTATCCCTGTGAGTGTCAGACTGGAAAACCGCTATAGGTCTCCAAATTTTATTAGAATTGGGCCCTTGTTTAATTTGTACTTTGTCTGTTTAAAGTTTTTATTGTAAAATTTTACATTTTCCAAATATCTGAAAAACATAATTTATGCTTACCTGATAAATTTATTTCTCTTGTAGTGTATCCATTCCACGGATCATCCATTACTTGTGGGATATTCTCCTTCCCAACAGGAAGTTGCAAGAGGATCACCCACAGCAGAGCTGCTATATAGCTCCTCCCCTCACTGCCATATCCAGTCATTCGACCGAAACAAGACGAGAAAGGAGAAACCATAGGGTGCAGTGGTGACTGTAGTTTAATTAAAATTTAGACCTGCCTTAAAAGGACAGGGCGGGCCGTGGACTGGATACACTACAAGAGAAATAAATTTATCAGGTAAGCATAAATTATGTTTTCTCTTGTAAGGTGTATCCAGTCCACGGAACATCCATTACTTGTGGGATACCAATACCAAAGCTAAAGTACACGGATGATGGGAGGGACAAGGCAGGAACCTAAACGGAAGGAACCACTGCCTGTAGAACCTTTCTCCCAAAAACAGCCTCCGAAGAAGCAAAAGTGTCAAATTTGTAAAATTTTGAAAAGGTGTGAAGCGAAGACCAAGTCGCAGCCTTGCAAATCTGTGTCAAACATGTTTAAACAGACTAGCAATGAGACTAGCAAGCTTGGAAAACACTTTAAAACAAGTTTACAAGCAATATAAAAAACGTTACTGCGCCTTTAAGAAACACAAATTTTCCCAAATTTTGAAATAACAGTGAAAAAATGCAGTTACACTAACAAATTTTTTACAGTGTATGTAATAAGTTAGCAGAGCATTGCACCCACTTGCAAATGGATGATTAACCCCTTAATACCAAAAACGGAATAACAAATGACAAAAACGTTTTTTAAACAGTCACAACAACTGCCACAGCTCTACTGTGGCTTTTTACCTTCCTCAATACGACTTTTGAAGCCTTTTGAGCCCTTCAGAAAAGTCCTGGATCATGCAGGAAGAAGCTGGATGTCTGTGTCTGTAATTTTTGCTGTGCAAAAAAAAACGCCAAAATAGGCCCCTCCCACTCATATTACAACAGTGGGAGGCCTCAGGGAACTGTTTCTAGGCAAAATTCAAGCCAGCCATGTGGAAAAAACTAGGCCCCAATAAGTTTTATCACCAAACATATGTAAAAAACGATTAAACATGCCAGCAAACGTTTTAAAATACACTTTTATAAGAGTATGTATCTCTATTAATAAGCCTGATACCAGTCGCTATCACTGCATTTAAGGCTTTACTTACATTACTTCGGTATCAGCAGCATTTTCTAGCAAATTCCATCCCTAGAAAAATATTTTAACTACACATACCTTATTGCAGGAAAACCTGCACGCTATTCCCCCTCTGAAGTTACCTCACTCCTCAGAATATGTGAGAACAGCAAAGGATCTTAGTTACTTCTGCTAAGATCATAGAAAATGCAGGCAGATTCTTCTTCTAAATACTGCCTGAGATAAACAGTACACTCTGGTACCATTTAAAAATAACAAACTTTTGATTGAAGAAATAAACTAAGTATAAAACACCACAGTCCTCTTACGACCTCCATCTTAGTTGAGAGTTGCAAGAGAATAACTGGATATGGCAGTGAGGGGAGGAGCTATATAGCAGCTCTGCTGTGGGTGATCCTCTTGCAACTTCCTGTTGGGAAGGAGAATATCCCACAAGTAATGGATGATCCGTGGACTGGATACACCTTACAAGAGAAATAAACCTTTTTACAATCTGTGTAGAATTTAAATTATATGTCTGTTAAAGGGACAGTAAACTTATAAAATAATGTTATATAATGCAAAAAACAAAAGCATTGCAAGATATTTTATATTAAATTTGAATTTAGCAGCTCTCCGCTCCAGGATCTTCTGAGCGGGTCTTGGATTTTAAAAGCGATTTGCAGGCACGATGTTTAATCACAGAGTGCCTGATCGCGCCATTGAAATGAATGTAGCTCGCTCCCGCTACCAAGCCAGAGCGAGAGCGAGCTACATTCATTTAAATGGCTCGATCGGGCGCACTGTGATTAGACAGCGCGCCTGCAAAGAGCTTTTAAAATTCAAGACCCGCTCAGAAGATCCTGGAGTGGAGAGCTGCTAAATGCAAGTTTAATATAAAATATCTCGCAATGCTTTTGTGTTTTGCTACCTGCTGCTAAGATAATGTTATATAATGCTGCACTATGTGCAGCATTATATAACATTATTTTATAAGTTTACTGTCCCTTTAATTTAGTTGTGTCACTTTAAAGTTACTAAAATGTAATGTTTTTATTGTGCAGATCTGAGTACATTGTTGCAACAGCATAAACAAATAAAGTATTATATTATATATTCACCATTAAAGGGACACTGAACCCAAATTTTTTCTTTTGTGATTCAGACAGAGCATGCAATTTTAAGCAACTTTCTAATTTACTCCTATTATCAAATTGTCTTCATTCTCTTGGTATCTTTATTTGAAAAGCAAGAATATAAGTTTAGATGCCAGCCCATTTTTGGTGAACAACCTTGGTTGTTCTTGCTGATTGGTGAATAAATTCACCCACCAATAAACAAGTGCTGTCCAGGGGCTGAACCAAAAATTGGCTGGTTCCTTAGCTTAGATACCTTCTTTTTCAAATAAAGATAGCAAGAGACTGAAGAAAAATTGATAATAGGAGTAAATTAGAAAGTTGCTTAAAGGGACACTGAACCCAATTTTTTTCTTTCGTGATTCGGACAGAGCATAACATTTTAAGCAACTTTCTAATTTACTCCTATTATCAAATGTTCTTTATTCTCTTGGTATCTTCATTTGAAATGCAAGAATGTAAGTTTAGATGCCGGCCCATTTTTGGTGAACAACCTAGGTTGTCCTTGCTGATTGGTGGATAAATTTATCCACCAATCAAAAACTGCTGTCCAGAGATCTGAACCAAGATAAAAGCTTAGATGCCTTCTTTTTTTAATAAAGACAGCAAGAGAACGAAGAAACATTGATAATAGGAGTAAATTAGAAAGTTAATTAAAATTGCATGCTCTATCTGAATCACGAAAGAAATAATTTGGGTTCAGTGTCCCTTTAAAATTGCATGCTCTATCAGAAACACAAAACAAAAAATTTGGGTTCAGTGTCCCTTTAACTTTCATTTTCAAAGGATTGGTTTCCAGGCAAATACAAATGAATGGTGCAGACGACAAATTTTACAGAGGAGAAACTCTAGATCTAAAGGTTGTGGAGCAAATAACACTGCTGCTTTAAACATCTACAGAAAAAATTAGCAGGAATCTGCAATGATGTGTCATCAGCCTCACTGAAGTTAGACAGCAATAGCTCAGATTAGCAGCAGAAGCAGTGCGTATTCAGTACTGCAGTACACCCACCGTGTTCTGAGCACACAGGATACTGAGATTTAACCATTTCAGAATCTCTAGCATATTATGCACAGTATATCCAGATCAACCAAAAGAAAAAAAGCTCGGCGGGGCAACAGGCAAAAAATTAAAACATAGCGTTTATTCACAAATGTTAAGATCAGGAAACATCCGGTAACAATGTAAAAACAAAGAGATCCACAGCAGCAATGGGCTAACGCGTTTCAGCTCCTTCCTTACTCAAAGTATATATATATATTATAATTTTTTTCGCTTCAGAGCCTAGGTTTGCCAACCATAATGTAGATTTCCAATCATTCATATGTAGGGTGACCATATTGCCGCTTTAAAAAGGGACACATATGAAACATACATATCCCAGGGCTGTTTTTAGGGCTGTTTAAAGAAATGTTTTGTATAAGAACCCTAACATATGTATTTTTCATATGTGTCCCTTCTTAAAGCGGCACTTTGGTCAGCCTATTCATATGTCATCACTCTTGTGCATATAAAGAAAACATGGACTTTTGTATCTCTTTCCTGAAGCTCATTTTGTGACCATCAAAATGAGTTTGTTTGTGTATGTGAGTGCTGATCTTTGTGAGTGTGAATTCTGATCTGTGTGAGTGTGAGTTCTGATCTGTGGAGTGTGAGTGCTGATGTGTGTGAGTAATTATCTGATTGCATCTAATGTAGATGAGATAATGAGTGACACTATTAAATTAGTGGTATAGAGTTATTAACATTTATATCTCCAGACTATCCAAACTATAGTCTGTGAATTACCTCTATCATTCAATGAGTCCCTTTCAGCAAAGCTCACTGAAATCTCAATTGTTTCTTAAAGGGACATTAAACCGCTGGGTACAACTACAGTAACATTGTTACTATTCACCCTGCAACTGTTGTGTCTGCAGTGCTCTTCAATGCCGTTCTCTTATTTGAACCCTTCAAAAGTGCTGATTAGTGATGTTAATTTTCACAATGGACAACGCCATCTTGTATCTGTGACAGAATGGCCCACATTGACAGAGCAGTGATATTGTTGTCTTTTTGACAAACTATATCATGCACTTCAGAGTTTAGTGTGCACAATACAGCAGATTAGAGGTTAATAATATTTAACTAATGTTTACGATGCGCAGAGCGACGGTTTAGGGGTTAATATGTTTATTCTAGTGGCGTCGATGTCAGGAGCGGCAGATTAGGGGTTAATAATTTTATTTTAGTGTTTGCGATGCGGGAGGGCCTTGGTTTAGGGGTTAATAGGTAGTTTATGGGTGTTAGTGTACTTTTTAGCACTTTAGTTATGAGTTTTATGTAAAACTCATAACTACTGACTTTAGAATGCGTTACGAATCTTGGAAGTAGAGGGTGTACTGCTCCCTTTCTGGCCTAAAAAAAAAAAACTTGTAATACCGGCGCTATAGAAGTCCCACTGAAAAAAGACTATACGCAAATTGCGTAAGTTGATTTGCGATAAGGCCAAAAAAGTATGCGGGACAGCTGTACCTACAAGACTCGTAATAGCAACGGTAGTAAAAAAGCAGCATTATGAGGCTTAACGCTGCTTTTTTACTCATACTGCAAAACTCATTTGCTAGGAAACACTGGTGCATCCATATAATTTCAAAATTTTATACACAGACCATCATTCACACCATCCCCCACAGAAAAGAAAAACGTTTATTTTATACTTTGCTTACAGTTCCCTCCTTAACCCAAAACTTTTCTTACAAGATTCAGACAGAGCATACATGTTTTAAAAAGTTTCCAATTTACTTCTATTATCAAATTTGCTTTGTTCTCTTGTTATTTTCTGTTGAAGAGATATCTAGATAGATAGGGGCTGTAGCGTATCATGTCTAACAGACATCGCTGAATGCCGACAGCATACACTTTCAGCATTTAACATTGCACAAGCAGTTCTGGTGAAATGCTTGTGCAATGCGGCCCCCTGCAGATTCACGGCCAATCGGCCGCTAGCAAGGGGTGTCAATCAACTTGATCGTATAGGATCAGGCAGATTGCAGACTGCACCTCAGAGGCAGCGGACCAGTTATGGAGCAGTGGTCTTAAGACCGCTGCTTCATAACTGCTGTTTCCGGCGATCCTGAAGGCTCGCACGGAAACAGGGGCATCAGGGGGCATTCGGCCCTTGATAAATCGGCCCCATAGTGTGCACATGTCTGGAGCACTACATCACAGGATTAGTGCTGCCATCTAGTGCTCTTTCTAATGTATATCATTGTTGCAAAACTAATGTCATATAGTACTGCAGACACGTGCACACTCCTGAGCTTACCTTCCTGCTTTTTAACAAATGATAACAAGAAAATAAAGAAAATTTGATAATAGAAGTAAAATGGTAAGTTGTTTAGAATTATATGCTCTGGGTTTTAAAGGGACAGTCTAGTATAAATGAAACTTTCATTATTCAGATAGGACGTTAATCAACTTTCCAATTTACTTTGATCATCAAATTTGCTTTTTTCTCTTGGTATTCTTAGTTTAAACTAAGCATAGGTAGGTTCATATGCTAATTTCTAAGTCTTTGAGGGCTGCCTCTTATCACAGGCTTTTTAAATTCCTTTTCAGCACAAAGAGACAGAAAGTACACGTGGGCCATATAGATAACACTGTGTTCAGGCACAGGGAGTTATTTAAGATTTAGCACAAAACAATGCTACATGCAAGACAATAGATAATAAACAGTCACAGTCATGTGATCAGGGGCTGGAAGAAGGTTCCTAGATACAAGGTAATCACACAGGTAAAAAGTGTATTACTATAACTGTGTTGGTTATGCAAAACTGGGGAATAGGTAATAAAGGGATTATCTATCTTTTAAAACTATAACAATTCTATGGTAGACTGTCCCTTTAAGTCCCTTAAATGATAGTTCCTGCAATACAGCTGCACAATATTTTTGTTGTACAAAGTCACATAGTATTTGTTTCAAAATTGTGCAAAGTGCAGTACTCCTACTAAATTCTCACCTAGCTTCAACAAGTACAGACTTATTCATG
Source organism: Bombina bombina (assembly GCF_027579735.1). Classification (NCBI taxonomy): domain Eukaryota; kingdom Metazoa; phylum Chordata; class Amphibia; order Anura; family Bombinatoridae; genus Bombina; species Bombina bombina. The sequence continues at coordinate 1,003,637,151 of NC_069500.1, read as the reverse complement.
CCAGTTGGTTCCTGATTTTATGGAAAGGTTTAGCAACAGGGCATAGAGGATTTAATAAGTAAACAGAACTAGTAGCTGAAGGGCATATGTGACTTGTTATAACTTGCAAACAGTCCAAAGAACAGAGAATCCATTACTCTAAATGTGCAAATATCTATGCAAAATAACACAACGTAATATTAGGTTAGTAAAGGAGCCTTTTATATTTTGGGGAAAAAAATTAGATTACAAAACAAACAATGTATAATTGTTGTATTTTATATATATATGTGTGTATGTGTGTGTGTCTGTATGTGTGTGTGTGTGTATGTGTGTCTCTGTGTGTATATGTATGTGTGTGTCTGTGTGTGTATATGTATGTGTGTGTGTCTGTGTGTGTATATGTATGTGTGTGTCTGTATGTGTGTGTGTGTCTGTGTGTGTATATGTATGTGTGTGTGTCTGTGTGTATATGTATGTGTGTGTCTGTATGTGTGTGTGTCTGTATGTGTGTGTGTGTGTATATGTATGTATGTGTGTGTGTGTGTATATGTATGTGTGTGTGTGTCTGTGTGTGTATATGTATGTGTGTGTGTGTATGTGTGTATGTCTGTGTGTGTGTGTGTGTGAGTGTGTCTGTGTGACAATGTCTTAAACTAACATGTGAATGTTTTGTAGTAAACAAATGTGTTTATTTCATTTGTTTGCCTTATATAAAGTTTTAGCATTTCAATAAAATGTATTTATTCTTCCCACTCCTTCCTTTTGGTGCTCATCTTTACTGATTTGTTAAAAAAAGCTGAAGGGCATATGTGACTTGTTATAACTTGCAAACAGTCCAAAGAACAGAGAATCCATTACTCTAAATGTGCAAATATCTATGCAAAATAACACAACGTAATATTAGGTTAGTAAAGGAGCCTTTTATATTTTGGGGAAAAAAATTAGATTACAAAACAAACAATGTATAATTGTTGTATTTTATATATATATGTGTGTATGTGTGTGTGTGTATGTGTGTCTCTGTGTGTATATGTATGTGTGTGTCTGTGTGTGTATATGTATGTGTGTGTGTCTGTGTGTGTATATGTATGTGTGTGTCTGTATGTGTGTGTGTGTCTGTGTGTGTATATGTATGTGTGTGTGTCTGTGTGTGTATATGTATGTGTGTGTCTGTATGTGTGTGTGTGTGTGTGTGTGTGTGTGTGTATATGTATGTATGTGTGTGTGTGTGTATATGTATGTGTGTGTGTGTCTGTGTGTGTATATGTATGTGTGTGTGTGTATGTGTGTATGTCTGTGTGTGTGTGTGTGTGAGTGTGTCTGTGTGACAATGTCTTAAACTAACATGTGAATGTTTTGTAGTAAACAAATGTGTTTATTTCATTTGTTTGCCTTATATAAAGTTTTAGCATTTCAATAAAATGTATTTATTCTTTCCACTCCTTCCTTTTGGTGCTCATCTTTACTGATTTGTTAAAACTAAGAGAGGATTTCATTACAGAACTGGATTTGCATTGTGTGTAAATACATTTAATAAAATATTTTAAGCTGCCATTTCGATAACAAAATCTGCAAGGTTTTATAGTTCAAAAGCAGTGTGATTATTTTATCTTTTATTAGTACCCTATGTTTTAAATATAGATACAGTATATAAGCTGGGTCATACAAACAACAACATACATACATACACAAGAAGCACTAAACCAGGGAACAAACAAAAACAAATATCTTATTAGTCACAACACCATTAGCTGCTTCTTTCTGCCAAGAATGTGCCTTTTACAAAGAGGAACTTTCTTGCAGAATATTATTCCAGCCCTGAAAAATCAGGCAATCCCCCTCTGAACTGAGCCTTGTCAGTGAGGTGCCGCAATATTCCTCTAGGCACATCGGGCAACTGTCCACGTCTGGTTTCCTGCTTCTCACTTTGTGTGTACAGTACTCATCACCTTTAGAAATTAGTCACCCTAATGCTGATGGTAGGAAACCAGTCATGGACTCATTGCCTGATGTGCCCAGAGGAATATGGTTGTACCTCACTGGCGAGACTCACACAAATCCAAAATGTACATCTGAAGGTGCCATTTATCTTATTCAAAGAGAGATTGCTGGTATCTAGGGGCTAGGCGTCCGGTCAAGTCTCAAATTACACATCTAATTGGTTGTGCATCGTGTCCCTCTCAAAGACACGGGCCAATCAGATAGGCACTGTAACTCAGCATTAGCGTCTATCTTCACTATCTATTTTTGCCTCCGCCTGGGGGGTTCAAGGCAGGTGAAGCCCCCCTTGTAAACCTCATTCCCCAAGGTTCACTTGGGGTGGATCCAAGAAGATCGGCGGGGCACCCCCTTAACAGAGGCAATAACAAATAGTAAAAATGGGAGAGTCACCAGAAGTGATGTAATTGGAGAATTTTGTTGACTTGGAGTTTTTGACAGAACATGGCGGTGTGAAAGGTACATTCTAAGGTGTTAACATGCTAATGTTCTTTAATTGCTTGCCTATGTGCTTCTTTTATTTTGTGTATACTTAAGTACATGTTATGCACTGCAATCTCTGGTGAGAGTGGAGCAAGAACCATTTTACATCAAAAGAAGCAAAACAATGAATGTACACTCACCGGCCACTTTATTAGGTACACCTGTTTAATTGCTTGGTAACACAAATTGCTAATCAGCCAATCACATGACAGCAACTAAATGCATTTAGGCATCTAGACGTTGTGAAGACGACTCGCTGAAGTTCAAACCGAGCATCAGAATTGGGAAGAAAGGGGAATTAAGGAACTTTGATCGTGGCATGGTTGTTGGTGCCAGACGGCTGGTCTGAGTATTTTAAAAAAACTGCTGATCTACTGGGATTTTCACGCACAACCATCTGTTGAGTTTACAGAGAATGGTCCGAAAAATAGAAATTATACAGTGAGCGGCAGTTGTGTGGTTAGGCAGTGCAGTGTGGTTGTACAGTAAATATATGCATAATGATGTGGTACCACTCTAACAATAAAATTCACAAATACATTCAATTAAATTATGTGATGAAGGATAGTAACATTCTATTACACCTGCACCACTTTGGAAATTATAGGAAGATATATTTTGCTGCCACTGCAACAACAAATCTTACATGTAATATATTAAAAGCAAATTTGTTTTACAAATATGCTCAGCAGAGAAACATCATAAATAAAGCAACATGTCTATTTAAATACGTTTGTATTATTTTGAATTTTATTATACATATCACAAGCGCATCATGTTTAGTTGTTGGAAAATTACTTTTTTAGTCATTTGGAAAATTAAATATTTAACGATTCCCAGAAACTAAAGCTGTTAATGGTAATTTAAAAGGTCCACATCTCTCAAAATGAAATCTTCAATCTTGGGAACCGTTTCTGCCATAAATTTTAGCAATATCAGTGTCTTATGTCTATATTTAACCTACATTAACAACGGCTTCATCCAAAAACACTTGCTTTTCCATTATAATATTAAATGGCTGGCAAAGGCCAGAAAAAAAAAATCTCACTCAACATATAAAATATTAAGGGCTAGATTACAAGTGGAGTGCTATTTTAACGTGCACCCGTAAAGGGGCAAATTTGCCCGTTTACGAGCACACGTTAAATATCCAGCCATTACAAGTGGCTGGTTAATGCTCCCACAAGCTCGCAGGAGCACTTTGCGCTAAGCGCAATTAACCAGAGGTCAGACCATAAAGTGGACAATACCTTTCTTAAAATTAAAAATATCTAGGCCTAAATTTAAAAAAATATTGACAGTAATGGAAGTAGTGTTCTATCTACTTTTTCCCAAAATGTGTACACTGAATATTATGTCTGTTCTGAACTGTAAACTAAATAAATAAATATGTGTGAGCAATTTGGTGACGGAACCTAAAGGAACAAACAAAATAAACAAATAGGGGTAGATTTATTAGGCAGCAGATGCTGCAATCTACCCCTGAAGTTTCTGACTTGCCGGAAACTTAAGTTAAGAAGCAGCGGTCGTACGACTGCTGCACCTTAACTCATCCACCTCTCAGGTGACGGACAGCATCAGGATGATTGACACCCCCTGCTAGCGGCCGATTGGCAGTGAATGTGCAGGGGGCGGCATTGCACAAGCATTTCACCATTTAGCTATGTCGTGCGGATATAATTCGCCACAGTGAATCATGTCCGCCCGCCGCTTGATAATTCGGTCCCATAGTATTTGTGCAAGAATGAAAGACCTGTCAATGCACATTTTTTTTAAAGATTTTTTTTTGTTAGTGGTTATAAAATATTAGGGAAAGGGAAATAACAGTAAAAAATAAATTGTTCTATAATAAAAAAGTTTATTTTATGAGTAATATGCCTTTTTCTTGATTAATCATTGGCTTGTTTATAATAAAATAAGCCTAATAGGAGCACACTGTGAGCTAGATTACAAGTGGCACGGTATTTTTTTTTTTTGCGATCGCGAAAACGCCACTAGAGTTAAGCTTTTTGCACTAGTCGGGTTGTGTTCGTATTACAAGTTCCAAAAAAACGTATTTTGCGCTAGCGGTAAGCCGAATAGCGCAAACAATTTTGTTGAAAAAAAAACCTACCAATCATCATACAAATAAAATGTCAAATATTTACAGTAAAATACATAGTTTAAATCATTATTAAATTGACAATATATGTTTTTACATCTTTTCATCTACTTAATGGCAAAGGGCTCTAATGCACTTCTATATATGTCTATATATGTGTACATATATATTTATGTTGTATCTATCTCTATGTTAAAGTTCTTTGCCTGCTTTTTTTTTTCTAACACCAGAGATCTCAAATATTTGAGCTCTTATAACTTTTTTGTGCAATATTTTTTTTTAAATATATTTTATTAGACAGTATTAATATGAGTGTAACTGTACTTTGTAATTATTTTTTTAAGTGTTTTGTGCAAATGTTTTGTTTCTGAAAACAGTTAACCATAGCTCTGAGATTGCGGTAAGGATTGAAGCGTAAATGGCGATTGCACATTTTGCTCAACTTGTCTTTTCGCGAGCATTTTTAATTGCGCTGATATTACGATATTGCTTGCGCAAAACAGTTTGTGCCTCACTCGTAATCTAGCCCCTTGATCCTCGCCCTTTCTAAAGGTACTGGTCATATTTTCTTCTATGTGAAGAACATTGGAATTTGAAATATTCATATTTCATGTCAGGTTAATGCACTTGAGAAAATGCAATTGGGTTTGCGTGACTTGTTGGTGTTAGGTTTTTTTTTGTTTTTTTTAGCTCCACGTAAGTCTATGGGGGAGTACGTTAACGTGGCCTTCATATTAAAACTTCAGCTTTTTGCGTGCATCGGATAGCGCGAGAGCGAAAACCTTTTTACGTTAAACTTGTAATACGCGTGGTACACGGCTCGTGCAAAAAGAAGTTTAGCACAGTTAATGCACAAGCGAGAGTAATAAATAACAATCACTTGTAATCTAGCCCAAACTCAGTAGTAACAATATACTTGGGGTATACTGCAGCATTATGTTGTTTTTCATATGTGATAACTTGCTCACACCAAGACTGCTTATGAAAAGAAAAAAAAAATAGAACTGATATTACCAGCTGAATATGCAGCTAAGCTGCATTCTCAGCAATTTCTGCATAGCAAATAATACCTCATCTTCAGATAGAATCTTAATTAGAAGGGTGATCGATCTGCTTTACTTTTTTTATTGCATACATTTTCATGCAATCATATGAAAAAAAATGTATAAACGAAAAATGTACACAGGTTTAAAAATTAACATCTGCACAATTCAGGTTTATGTTTCCTATTAATTTTTAGTCTCACATTCTTTTTCAATTATATTTTGCTCACAATTTGTTTTGCTTTTGTTAATTCAATACAATTATAATGTCCTATCATATCATCCATGATTTTTCTTTTTTTTTCTGGTGTCTATTTTATCTCAATGCCCTATGGTAAAACTATTAATATCATTAAAAAATAATATTTATCACAGCAAATGTGGTTGTACTCCTTAGCATTACATGTTTTACACTGCTTTCTGATGTTTAAAAGTATTTACATTTACCTGTATTAAAACTAGTAAAAGCAGTTTATTCCCTTAAATCAGACGTCAAATTTATTGTCTCTCCTAACACAATCACCTTGTCACAGTCTAAAGATGTACAAAAATTTCAGCAAATTTGTTTGTAGAAAATATTGGCCACTTTCATGGATTCTAAATTAATTTCAAATGTTAATGGAATCCTGGGACCTTGTTTATTTAAAAACATTGTAATAATTTGATAAATTATAGATTAGATTTGCTGAAAAAACTGAAGAAGTGAAAAAAACCACTTGAATGTTTATTCTCACAAACACACTATAACAGTGATATATTTACATTTTACATTCAAATGCTGATTCCCAAAAAAAAATTCTATGAAAAGTTTTAAAGTTAACTACAATACTACAAAACAGAATTTAACATACAAAGCATCTGCAGTATGGAAAAAAAAATGATTGGAGGTCAGGGGAGCATTTGTTATACCATTCATATAATATGTTGTACATTCCTATTCCACACCCACCTACAAGACTTCTCCCTTGCTGGGACTACTCTGTGAACATTCTTTCCATGCTCTCTCATACTGTCCCTTGATCTTCATATCTTTAAATGTTCTCTAAAGACCCTTTTATTCAGAGAAGCTTGGCACTAATATGTGCCACAAACTTAAACTGCTTTGTCTGATCATACATCACCAGACTCGCAGTAAAGTCTTCAAGTCAAGTCTGATCAGAGCAATATAACTAAGCAATATAACGATCATTTAATATCTCAAACACAACCAAACATTTAATATAAAAAATACCAGTACTTCCAGCATCCTCTAAAAAGATACAGAATGTGAATGTAAGACATTAGGGGCCAGATTACGAATGCAACGCTAATAGTTACGCACGAGCGAAAAGGGGTTTATCGCGCTGTTTGCAAGTGACGGGTTTTTCGCTCGTATTACAAGTCAAAAGTAAATGCAATCTCTAGAGCGCAATTGAAGTTAACGTGCGTCTGGATAGAGTGTCCTCAGAGCTCTGGTTAAATGTTTCGCAAAACAAAAAAGTGGTGCAAAACACATAAAAAATAAATTACAAAGTACTATTACCCTCATAATAACACCATCTGATAAAAAGTATTTATAAGGTGTCCGGGCCGTGGCCTAAGATGGCCGCTAAACTGGGAGCTCTGTAAAAAAAGATCTACAATCCGCCTTGTAATCAAGATTTTGTGTACCCAGCAGCATGCTGGACTGGTCTATATATATATTGCAAAGACGGGGCTTCCCAGACTGGACCGCAGAGATCTCTTGGCAGCCTACCAGGAAAGAGTACTCAGCACCCCCCCCCGGGGAACCGGGTAAGCAGAGTAAGCACTGTACCTCTGCATTCATCTGGAATCTTACCCTAACCTGCAATAAGATCTGATCATGGGGGATGTTTATCATACCATAAGAGACCTGCTTCTTGATCTCGAGCATAAGTTGTGCAGCAGATTAGACGCCTTGTGTCCCTCATGGAACGCACACATATGGAGAGGGCTATTTCTAAACTGGAGATGGCAATCCGGGGTGGAAACCTATATTCTGCTACGACCCAGCTTACTGAGGCGAAGGTTGTGAAGTGCCCGCAAATTGCAGCCTACATGGGATCCTCACTTTATACTTTGGTACCGTTTCTGGGGGATGCGGCCGGTCCTTCAGAGGGGGACTTAGATCATCTAGATGCCCATGAAGAGGCCAGGATGCAACTAGACACAGGGGCGTATGATTGGATCATAAAGATTCCTGCACTTGTGGCTGACTTGCAGCAACAGCGGAGCTTGCCCGCAACATTTTACTCCCAACCGAGCCCAGTGGAGGATGCAAAACCTTTCCTGGACATTGCAAGGGACACTTGGGCCAGATGTCGATATGGGGGGACTCAACTAGTCCTTGCCCCATCTGCAGGTATCCATCTTTGCCCTACTGTGAGACAATGGGAACTTTAGACCAGTTATACGCTAATCCTCACAACAGACGAGGTGTGGGCTGAGCTGTTATGAAATTTGGAGGCTGACTTGGACATACTATTTGAGCAAAAAGCTTACCATTAAGTCACCCTCTATATCTTTGTCTATTACAGCGACTCAAATGTTTAGAAAGCTGGGGAGGCTATAATACTTGCATCGTTAGTATGGTTTCATACAATACTTGAGATGGGTTCCAAAGCTGGATAGAGACTTAGGTCTTTACAAGCAACGATTAGTACAATTACTTTATATCTGATTGGTATCCCATTATAGTTCATCCTGATGTATAAAGGGTTTGATATCCAGTTAGATATTATGCTAATTTAGCTTGTCATTCTGACTAAGTATTCAATATCTGTTGCATGTGTGTTATTTTTCAGAGTTTTCCTCTAACATTACTTTCTTGTTTATGTCATATTAGGGTTAAATCATCTAGTTCTGTAAGAGAATGTGCGATAGCTGTGTGTTTTTATGTATAGCCTACCCCTGCTTATCACACCTCGATATTAGCCATTACAACTGTAGTACTTTATATCTACACTTCTTAGCTACTTCCTGTTTGTTGCAGGGATTTACCTCTCCTCATTTACACACAGCAGTAACTATGGCAGGCTACAATCTCTGTCCGGGGTATATCTCGGCTGTGATATTTACAAGGGCTCAATACACGCTATCTAGCTTATTACATGTATTTAGCGCTTAGTTGCCATTCAAAGCAAAAAGATTTTTATTCTATATTAGCTTATGTGTAGCTATAATTTCTGTGCCATTTGGTGGTGGACAACTATACTTTTAGTACCAGAACAGCAATCCATAATAATTTTGTACCCTATTTTCTCATTTGACATAAAAAAGTATATATACTGTAGCTGTTGCAGATTTGCGTATTCCAGACTCTCAGTGGTGATTTCTAAAGTTGCACTAGATAAAAGTCTACTGAGGTTGGTGATCTTCACTGTAGCTCTCTTTTGTACTGATTTCCACCTTAAGATGACTCTGCTATTTTATTCTACATACCTTATATTCTTAATGATGTCCTAAACCTAATCGGTATTCTTATAAGCTACTGGTTTATGTTATATATGCACTTTGCAGGGACCTCTATAAGACCTTGTCTTAACCCCCTTTCCTCACCTATTACTCTATTTACTAGGTCTTGGGGGATACAAAGGATATTGTTTTAATACAGCAGTATTAGTCGAGTAAGCCCTGATCCATCAGGAATGTCTTATACATAAGATTTTTCTGTATTCATACATGTGCAACTCTATTTTTAGTGATTATTTTATATGTCTCATTATTGAGAAATCATTGTCTGGAACCTACAGGTTGTTTTGCTAATTACAATTTTTATTATGTTGAGTATATGTCCCATAAGTGGCCTATCAGGTTTCCTTAATATATAAAAATAAAAATATAAGGTTCTACCACCAGATGGGATCCAAAAGTGGTCCTCTATTTACAATGCGCCTTCTATTAATTTTAGGTTTTGGAAGGGAACAAATGTGGCCCTCACTATCAGCTAGGAGGCTTCTTTATGTTGTACTAACAGACGTGAATTGTAGTAAGCTATGGTGCTAAGCATTTCTTATTGTATGTAATTTTGTATTTTTGCATCAGTGTCTCATATTGAAATCTGTCTGTTTTGTACTGTTTGGTGAACCTTAATAAAAAATTATTTTTAAAAAAAGTATTTAAAAAAATATTGCACAAAAACGTTATAAGGGCTCAAAGATATGAGGTCTCAGGTGTTTGAAAAAAGACAGGGCTTTAACATAGACATACATAAATATACACATTAGCATTCGGATGCTTGTTAGAAACTGAAAACGAAAGAAGGTGCCATTTGCTCTTTTTTTTTCTTTTTGTGAAAATGCAACAAACTATGATCTGTGCAAATCCAGATCGTATTGTGTTGTCCTTTCACAAGATTTAATGTGGCTCTGAAAATATCCGAATGGCAGAAGAAGCCGCCTTCTTCCCACATCTAGGTGTCAGTATGATCAGTATCCATACCCACTTCAAAGGTTTCATTATTCAATGTGCAGTGCAGATGGACCCTACACTCCAATGTTCCAAAAAGAAAGACCATTTATTCATCTCATGTGACAGCACCTGCCTTCAGGCTTTTAAAGTAGGCAGGTGCCCTAAAAAGATATGGACTAAATAAAGGTTCTGCAAAGACATAGGCAGTGCGTTATAATGACGGGCTTCACACCCATCTATACATTTTATTCTTGTCCACTTTTCTAGCTGAATGGGGGCACAGAGGAAATATACCATGACTATGCATCATTCTTTCAGCACTCTCAAAAACATCCCTGCATCATATTGGCTAAATGTTCTCATGATTATATTTCCTCTTTAAAACACTGGTGATGTGATGAAGATATCTTCAAAATAATACTGATTGATAAACCGCACTGCAAGATATTGCACAGTGAACTAGATTAGAAAACATTTGAAAAGAAAGACATTTTTTTCCAATAGTTAAGTGATATATTGCAGTAGATTTAACTACACAGGAAAGTATCTAATGTCTATTTTAAATTTGGGACACAGCGAGAATATTTAGGTGCACCAATCAGCAAGCACTACCTAGTTCCTGAACCAAACATGGGCCGGATTCTAAGCTTTACATGACAGCTTTTTAAAATAAAGATACCAAGAGAACAAAGACAAATTGATAATAGGAGTAAATTATAAAGTTGCTAAAAATTGCATTTCCTATCTGAATTATAAAAGTTTAATTTTGACTATACTATCCCTTTAAAGGCATATTTAGACACAATTGTGACCTCTTTATGTAGACTTAAAAGTGCCATGCCTACATGCAGTATGTATCTGTTTTTTTTTTGTTATCACTTTTATACTTAATGGTAGCTGAGTCTGCAAGAATTATTGAGGGGTCCTCAGAACACCAAGATGGAATTATAAATCTCTAATATAAAATGACGCAATATGAATATTTTACAATGCAATATTCCTTTTTAGACAGATTAAAAAGGTAAAGTAACAATTAAGAAAATTGTAGTACACATGAATGCAGTCAAGGAAATTATAAGTCATCATTTCCATTTAATGGTGTACTAATATATATATATATATATATATATATAATATATATATATATACATACATATACATACACCACACAGACATATATATATATATATATATTATAAATATATATATATATATATATATATATATATTATAATATATATATATATATATATATATATTATATATGTCTGTGTGTGTATGTATATGTATGTATATATATATACACACACACATATAAATATATATATATATATATATATATATATAATATATATATATATATATATATATATATATATATATATATAAACAACTGTGTTACTCACTGCAATTCAGCTGGTACCTTAAAACCACAAAACTACAGTGCTCATATTCAATGCATCAATATATCCTTCCTTCCACAATGTGAAGTAATTCTTCAGGATTCCACCTGCATTAATATACAGTTACACTCACCAGAACTTCATGCTCTGTGCTTGCATCACTGAGGTAGCCGTAGTAATCAGTTGTTTTATCCAGTTCTTGGATGTTTCCAATTATTTTGTCTGTATGGCAGGCCTGACAAAGTGGTGCATTTCCCATAACTATTCTGCACCACTATATATGTGTCTTAATAGCCACTATGGCCGGCCACAAATCCAGAGAGTCTTCTCTGTGCAGAATATCACACAAAAACCCTATGTCTCTGCTGACCGAACTCTCTCAGAATTCATTCTCAGCAACTGCAGACATCAGGCAGTGTCCATTTCCAATTCAGGCACTGCCTGTCTATTTTTACACCTACTAGGCCAGTTATGCATGTAAATGGAACTAGGGGGGTTGCTTTCCAGTACAGCATTCGTAGCACTCAGAGTAGAGCTCCGGCAGTGTGAAATGCCTGTACTGTGCATGTGAGCGCTATTGAATTACACACTGTGTGCCATGTTTTGATTTTTATACTCTATGCTATCTATCTGCTTATGTAATGAATGCAATTGATATATTAGATACTTTAGAAATTACAAATCTAGTGATAACATCACAGGAGTTTTATGTTCTGAGCAATTTTGTATAGGTTACAACTTCTTTATGTCAGAGCTGTTAAGTCACACTAAGAGATAATGTTACACACTATTTGAGGTGGGTTACCCAGACCAGACTATGGGATCAGTAAACTCACAATATATTAAAACATTTTTAAAAAAAAATCTCTTTGTGTGTGAGGAGAAATCTGCAGCAGGTTTACATTTGTCATATCTATCATACTATGTGGTTATGTCATATTGAAAACACTGATATGATAATGGAATATATAATTTAATAATAAAAATATTTAGATGTTCTTGAATCTTATCCTCAAAATCATTGAGCAACAAATCAAAATAATATATTATCAAAACAAAACCATCTTTAATTAACAAATTTAAATTTAACATGGATAAACCTATTTTTTATTTCTGTGAGGACACTTTCTATGACATCACCAAATATGCAAATGAATGCATACAGTGTTATAGCACTTTGTGACATCACCAGTTATGCAAATAAATGTATAGTGTTATAGCACTTACTGTGACATCACCAGATGTTCAAATTAATGCCTATAAGGTTACGGCACTTTCTGTGACATCACCAGATATGCAAATTAATGCTTTCTGTGAAATATTTTTCAAAGTTGCATATGGCGAAGAACTGAAAAATGGGGGTTTGTGACTTCAGAATCAAATGTTTTTTGATTTTTTTTTGCAAGTGGATGTGCACCAATAACCCCTGTTTTGTGTAACTATTTGGTCTCATTTAAACTGTATTTTTGTAAGGTGTGCTAAATCAAACCTTGTGGATTTGTATTAAAAAAAAGGGAGACTAACCATCTTTCATTGGTTAAAGCACCCCACCCAAGCTCAAGTGTACTCATGACACTGGAGTTGTATAGAAAGCCAATGACCCCTTGAGTTGTCCAAATATCGTCCCCTTATAAGCATTGTTTACCATTAACCATTTATTATAAATAAATACACTGAGACTTGTTCTTTGGTAAATTTTGGCCACAGCCTTTTATTAAATAACCATTTCAATAAAACATAAATAAATAAATAACTCTTTATAACCACATAACTTATCTTAACTGGAATTAGCTAGAACACACCTCTGAAATGCTAGTTCCATTTTAAATCTTCATCCTCCATTTACTTGTTGACCAGGCCGTACTTTATTACCTGGACTTAAAATAAGTCAGTTATTTTCCCCGTAGCTCCAAGGAACCCTGTGTCCAAGAAGTTACTTAACCTGCTCTCCCACCCCGTGGGGAGGTTAACCCATTCGTTTATGGCCGTAGTCAACATGCTTACGTGAGGGGACTAACACCGCCATAGGCTGGAATGACTGACAGCCCAGACCCGCCACCCCTCACACCAAACCCTCCAAGGCCTCTTGGAGCCCCAAGATAAACGGCTTCAGTCTGAAAAAATTAAGGTGTACTCCATCCTTTAAATAAAACTCGCCACTTCCCACATCCTCCAGGTCATTGTGGTGAACAACTACCCCACTTATTCTACGCATAAAGGCTGCAACCAACTTATTCACTTTTTTCCGACTATTATTCAACTGGTCGTGATTCCAAGCTGCTTCCCATACCAGTCTAGGAACAATATCTGACCAGGCAATAGTTAAATTAGCCAAATCTCTCTTGATCCTGCGTACTAGTTCCCTTTGAGGTAAAAAACCTAGGTCGTTACCTCCCGCATGAACCACCAGAATATCTGGAGGAGAATAACATCTGGCGTAATCAACGACCATCCTCAGAACCTGGTCCCATTTTAGGCCCCGTACTCCAAACCAATTGACGATAACTTTCTGTCTATCAAAACCCAACTGTAAACCATTTGTCTTGACTGCCGAAGTTTTCTTGGCCCAATAAATAAATGACCACCCAAACGCATACAGGACCTACAACAAGAAAAACATAACCATGAACAACTGAAACAACTTAAACACTCAAATGTGGACATACATAAGAATGAAACTTGGAAGATTTCCACCTTCCCAACCCCTTAATAATGTCCTCACTCAGCCCCAGCACAGCCGCCTCAGTGGCTGCCCCAATTCTGAAGGAATGTGATCCAAAATCGTCTGCGTTTAAACCCAACTCCCCAATGCCCTAGTAAATACCGCTCTGAACTGAAATTGAGATAAAGCACAACCACTCTTGTGAATGAACAAAGACCCCCAACTTGCGGCCTTCTACGTAAATAGCTACTCACTGCAATACAAGGGCAAACTGTGACCCCCGTTGGGAATAAAACCACAGACTTCCCCAACTGGTCAGTTTTTTACTTTCTGATGTAAATGGACACTTGTGAGTCCGTAACCACCACATCAGGAACTCCCAATCCCCCTTAAGACCATTTATTACAACTAACCAATTCGGAAATTTGAAATACCCCAAAAAAGGCCAACACGTAGGTAGCCGTGAACAAGGATACTTCATAATCATCTACACACACTGCTGGCAAGACTTCCAGTAACCTAACCAATAAGGAAAAGGTAACCGGACGCCGTCCATCCCTCTGGCACCCTGCCCCTTTTTTTATCCCTTTAACAATTTGCTTAACGCAAAACAATTTAGTCAAATCTGTAACGTTTAAAGGGCCATTATACACTCATTTTTTCTTTGCATAAATGTTTTGTAGATGATCTGTTTATAAAGCCCATAAAGTTTGTTTTTTTTAAAAATGTATAGTTTTGCTTATTTTTAAATAACATTGCTCTGATTTTCAGACTCCTAACCAAGCCCCAAAGGTTTATGTGAATACCCAAATAGTGAAGCCAAAGCTTCAAGATAGAGAAAGTGCGCTAACAAGCTGAAAGTATACACACCATATAAGGAATTGAAGTGAAAATTTAATAAACATATAGAATAAGATACACAAATATATACACTAAAAAATAGGGACGTCTCCCTGTAATGTAAATAAAACTAGGAAAAAATCCTAATGAAAAAACAGGTTAAAACCTATAAATGATGAATAATGCAGATACTAATTGATAATCTATGACATAAAAAAGATATAGCATAAAAATGATAATTAAAAGATATGGCATAACAGTGATATCATAAAATAAAACTTAAAAGACAAGCACCAAGTTCATATGTATCAACACAGTGCAGGTGGCCGTATGCAAATGAATGCCGATATTGGAACAGTGGAAAGAAAATAACGGCTTGTACCACAAATAGATACAGTTTACTGTACCGTAAGTCAAGAGAGTGTTCAGAGGGTGTTACCGAGGAGAAGAAATCCTTCGGTCAAGGCTTGGACCCACAGCTGCAGTAACTGCCGTTCCTGGAGATAGAAGTGTGCAAACCTCTGCACATGTGAGTCGGCGTCTGACGTCACAGGCTTCTCATCGGCTCCTCTCAGGGTGTTACTCGCTGCTCCAGCAGCGTAAGGAAAAGCAGCTGATTGCTGTGTCCTGGTGGGAACTTTCTGTGAAGGCAGACTTGGCTGCTGTAGGTATGTTTAATGATCCAATACAATAGTGGGGCACAAGTTATCCCTCACCTTGGGATATTCAAAGATGCTGGTAACCCGGGGTTTTTAAGTTGCAGTCAGGGCTGTACTGAAATATCCCTTGCTGTTTCAAAAGTCACAGTGTCACAGTGTCACAAATGCAAGCGACGTGTTTCGCCCTCCCTTGGGCTTTATCAAGACTGCCTTCACAGAAAGTTCCCACCAGGACACAGCAATCAGCTGCTTTTCCTTTACGCTGCTGGAGCAGCGAGTAACACCTGTAAGCCTGTGACGTCAGACGCCGACTCACATGTGCAGAGGTTTGCACACTTCTATCTCCAGGAACGGCAGTTACTGCAGCTGCGGTCCAAGCCTTGACCGAAGGATTTCTTCTCCTCGGTAACACCCTCTGAACACTCTCTTGACTTACGGTACAGTAAACTGTATCTATTTGTGGTACAAGCCGTTATTTTCTTTCCACTGTTCCAATATCGGCATTCATTTGCATACGGCCCACCTGCACTGTGTTGATACATATGAACTTGGTGCTTGTCTTTTAAGTTTTATTTTATGATATCACTGTTATGCCATATCTTTTAATTATCATTTTTATGCTATATCTTTTTTATGTCATAGATTATCAATTAGTATCTGCATTATTCATCATTTATAGGTTTTTAACCTGTTTTTTCATTAGATTTTTTCCTAGTTTTATTTACATTACAGGGAGACGTCCCTATTTTTAGTGTATATATTTGTGTATCTTATTCTATATGTTTATTAAATTTTCACTTCAATTCCTTATATGGTGTGTATACTTTCAGCTTGTTAGCGCACTTTCTCTATCTTGAAGCTTTGGCTTCACTATTTGGTTATTAACTTGTATTTGATACATACAGAGATTGTATCTTTAGAGTAGTGTTTAGCAATACCTTCCTTTAGCGCGCACTAATCCACCCAATTTGATTTATGTGAATACCGTCAACTACCTTCTCCAGCTTGCTCCTGTTTGTGTAAAGGGTCTTTTCATATGCAAAAGAAGGGGGAGGGGGGAGTGTCTTATTTCCCACTTGCAGTGGGCTTTCCAGCAACCTTTTCAACAAAGTTAAACTGAAAGCTTCTAAGTATGTTTTTAAACCATTTTATACTGGATTTTTATATCAGTATCTGTGCATCTTATTCTTTATAGTAGTGTCTATTACATGCAGTTATATGAAAATGAGTGTATACTGTCCCTTTAATAACTTAAAACTAAATGCTAGTGCTGCCAACTTTTTATCAACCATAGATGAAGACAATCCACAACCTCCCCACTTCCAGAGCCATTGTAGCGCCCACACAGGCGCTGTCACCATCCACCAGGCCACTCTCAGCCAGTAACAACTCCCATTCAGCCCAGACTTTAGCATATGCCGACCATGTGTTCTTTGCTAAGGAAGACCTAACAAGATTTGCTAGTCCTCCGTACCAAGGTCCCACAACCTCACGGGAAAGAACTTCCCCATCTTGTCCGCCTGAGGTGCCAGCTCCCAAAAACGTTGCCACTGAAATCGAGAGAGGGCATCAGCTACTGAGTTATCAACCCCTGCTATATGTTTTGCTCTCACCATTACATTCAGACGCATGCATTGTAAAACAAACACCCTCAGTAATCTGATGACCGGAGGTGAAGAAGCTGTTAAAGTGTTAATCGCAGAGACAACCCCCATATTGTCCGAGTAGAATAGCACCGACCTGTTCTCAAAAGTGTTGAGGCGTGTCTGATTCACTGGCTGCTGAATCACACGCCTAAATAAGCGCCGTCATCGGTGGTCCAATCTAATTGAATCCATCAATGAATCAGTCAGGCTGAAAGCATCCGCCTCCTCTCCATCCATTTTAGAAACGGCTACATTCACAATCCTCCTACCCCCCTCAGAACAACCACTATCCCTTGGGGGGGCATGCCCAGACTTGCCCTTATTGTTTAACTGGGTGGAAGGTGGAACAAATTCTTCTCCATCTGAAGGGCTGGAGAAGGACTCAATGATCATTTCCTCTAAACTGGGTCTAGACATGCCCATCCTCCTAACACCCCTTCTATTATGGCCTTAACCCTGGGAAAAACAGAAGAAGATTGTCCCCTAGCTCTAAAACCCCTAGATGCCCTTGCACCATAACCTGCCCTACTAACATCCCTTCCAAAAGGCCATCTCTGACAGTAAAAGGGGGGCTTCCCACTAGCACCCCCATGCCTCAGAACCACTGAAACTTGCTGATGTTGTACTCCTACCACCTTATCAGGACCCCTACCCCAACAGGACTCCCAGGGTGCAATACATTAGGTAACTCCATGTCCCTACCAGGGGAGGGAATCGTGGCTTACATGCTCCTGATCTACACTACCCCCCTTCAGGCTCAATAAAGCTGTCTATTAATTCAGGGCTAACAGCCGTTATCTGGTCCCCCTCAGGCCCATCTGGACCGTGTGTAAGGTCCTGCTATCTTGTTTCACCTTCTCCGGTCGCCTCCTGTACCGAATACACATCCGCTTCCACCACCAATAGAGCTGTCCCTGCATGCGACACCACCGTCTGGATCTCTGGAACCACTGCTTGACCACAACGAATTCCTCTCCCCACATCGCCAACCTGGCTTCTCTTTTTTCTAGTGGCTACCTGGCTCAACTTGGGGCTGAGCCATCTAGGTGGGCGAGATTGTCGTACTGGCCGTTGCCTGGTAGCTTCCTCCTCTCGATGCTGCATCACAGCCGCAACGGGGATAACAGAAGCTAGCTGGTCATGAATCCAGCCAGATCCCTTTTTTCCGCTAATTCCCTGATCCGATTGAGTGCTCCTCAACTTCCATGCTGAATTAACTTATACGGAGCTGCTCAACTTGCTGCCTGTCCTTAATTTGTAATAATAAATATGGCCGCTACCTTACAGCCCCACCCCTTTAACGTCATGGGGACTGTCTCCTCCCATGGGTCAGAGGCCCCTTCCCTCTACGCTCCACCTCGTCCAGGGCAGACTGGAGTCTAATTCTATTATAAAGACAAAAACAGGAATGATTCAGCCCATAAAGGCAAAGTACTATAGTGTTAGGATCAGTCAGGATTGGGTCACCTTGTAATTTGGTGACTGGCTAAGCAGAATATGGCTATATTGTATGACTTATATCCCAATTTTAATATAAACGCTTAGGGATTTTTTGCAGCATTTAAAAATAGTTCATTTAATTGCAAGTGGATGTGTGTCAATCCCCCCTGTGTGTGTGTATGATTTCATATATATATATATTATATATTATATATATATATATATATATATATATATATATATATATATATATATATATATATATATATATATATAAACAATAGTGAATGCTATTTCAACTATCTCTATTTTTTTTTATTTCTTTTTAATGGTGCTACCATTGTTTTGACTTGAAAGCTCTCAAATGTGTGTGTATATATACACACACATACATATATATGAATATATGTGTATGCATTTGTACATAAGTATGTGCACACATGCATACTTATATACACATATACATACACACATATATATATATATATATATATATATATATACAGGGAGTGCAGAATTATTAGGCAAATTGTATTTTTGAGGATTAATTTTATTATTGAACAACAACCATGTTCTCAATGAACCCAAAAAACTCATTAATATCAAAGCTGAATAGTTTTGGAAGTAGTTTTTAGTTTGTTTTTAGTTATAGCTATTTAGGGGGATATCTGTGTGTGCAGTTGAATATTACTGTGCATAATTATTAGACAACTTAACAAAAAACAAATATATACCCATTTCAATTATTTATTTTTACCAGTGAAGCCAATATAACATCTCATCATTCACAAATATACATTTCTGACATTCAAAAACAAAACAAAAAACAAATCAGTGACCATTATAGCCACCTTTCTTTGCAAGGACACTCAAAAGCCTGCCATCCATGGATTCTGTCAGTGTTTTGATCTGTTCACCATCAACATTGCGTGCAGCAGCAACCACAGCCTCCCAGACACTGTTCAGAGAGGTGTACTGTTTTCCCTCCTTGTAAATCTCACATTTTATGATGGACCACAGGTTCTCAATGGGGTTCAGATCAGGTGAACAAGGAGGCCATTGGCCATATCATTAGATTTTCATCTTTTATACCCTTTCTTGCCAGCCACGCTGTGGAGTACTTGGACGCGTGTGATGGAGCATTGTCCTGCATGAAAATCATGTTTTTCTTGAAGGATGCAGACTTCTTCCTGTACCACTGCTTGAAGAAGCACTGCTTGAAGAAGGTGTCTTCCAGAAACTGGCAGTAGGACTGGGAGTTGAGCTTGACTCCATCCCCGAAAAGGCCCCACAAGCTCATCTTTGATGATACCAGCCCAAACCAGTACTCCACCTCCACCTTGCTGGCGTCTGAGTCGGACTGAAGCTCTCTGCCCTTTACCAAACCAGCCACGGGCCCATCCATCTGGCCCATCAAGACTCACTCTCATTTCATCATTCCATAAAACCTTAGAAAAATCAGTCTTGAGATATTTCTTGGCCCAGTCTTGACGTTTCAGCTTGTGTGTCTTGTTCAGTGGTGGTCGTCTTTCAGCCTTTCTTACCTTGGCCATGTCTCTGAGTATTGCACACCTTGTGCTTTTGGGCACTCCAGTGATGTTGCAGCTCTGAAATATGGCCAAACTGGTGGCAAGTGGCATCTTGGCAGCTGCACGCTTGACTTTTCTCAGTTCATGGGCAGTTATTTTGTGCCTTGGTTTTTCCACACGCTTCTTGCGACCCTGTTGACTATTTTGAATGAAACGCTTGATTGTTCGATGATCACGCTTCAGAAGCTTTGCAATTTTAAGAGTGCTGCATCCCTCTGCAAAATATCTCACTATTTTTGACTTTTCTGAGCCTGTCAAGTCCTTCTTTTGACCCATTTTGCCAAAGGAAAGGAAGTTGCAGAATAATTATGCACACCTGATATAGGGTGTTGATGTCATTAGACCACACCCCTTCTCATTACAGAGATGCACATCACCTAATATGCTTAATTGGTAGTAGGCTTCGAGCCTATACAGCTTGGAGTAAGACAACATGCATAAAGAGGATGATGTGGTCAAAATACTCATTTGCCTAATAATTCTGCACTCCCTGTATATATATACACACACACACACACACACACACATATACACACACACACCTTAGCCCATTCCAGTCAAACACCTTGCCATATATCATATAATTTTTAAACCCCTTTACTACTGGGAATTTCAGAAAAAAGCTTGCCTAAAATACCGTAGACATTTTTTAGCATTTTTGCTATCACTCTGTTTAAACAGAAATAGAGTTTTTTTTATTTACCTATGAAACCTATATATATATATATATATAAAAAGTAGACAACCCAAGGTACTGATCTTGACCCATCTTAGGTACTGGCAAACAGTCCTGCCAAACCCTTCTCACTCACGGCCCTTCCTGATTCCCCCCAAACAGCTCTTTTGCCAGTGACAAATTATACTTATGTTTCATATTTTAAAATTTTATATTTATTAGTTTCTTTTCGGTAGTAGATTTGTACCCCCTGCAACATGCATCACAGTGTTGGACGTAGGTACTACGTCAACACAGTACGTTGGGCAAAGTACTGTGTGACGTAGTACCTACCCCCATATGGCTCAAGGGGTTTAAAACACTTTTCATACATTTATTTCAATATGAAACATTTTACTTTTAATATATATATATATATATATATATAATATATATATAATTATACACATATATACACACACACACATATATATATACGTGTAATACTTTATTTTAATGTTTTGCATGTTTTTTATTATAGTTTTATTCTAGCCATGATAATTCACTTCAGGTCTCAAGTAGTGCTTAACTTTTTTAAGGTGAGCTTAAAGGGACACTGAACCCAAATTTTTTCTTTCATGATTTAGATAGAGCATGCAATTTTAAGCAACTTTCTAATTTACTCCTATAAATTTTTCTTCATTATCTTGCTTTATCTTATCTTTATATGAAAAGCAAGAATGTAAGTTTAGAAGCCAGCCCATTTTTGGTTCACAACCTGGGTTGTCCTTGCTGATTGGACAGCACCAATAAACAAGTGCTGCCCAGGGTCTGAACCAAAAATTGTCTGGCTCCTTAGCTTAGATGTCTTTTTTTTTTTTCAAATAAAGATAGCAAGAGAACGAAGAAAAATTGATAATAGGAGTAAATTAGAAAGTTTGCTTAAAATTGCATGCTCTATCTGAATCATTAAAGGGACAGTACACTGTAAAATAGTTTTTATATGAATGTATTTTCAATGACTTGTTATACCAGCTGACGAGTATAACGATTATGAGAAATTGCATTTGCAGGTTTATTTGTGTATATGAAGTAGCTGTTTTTGTGCTTTGAAACCACAGCCTATTACAATGGGTTGAGCTTCAGGTAATATCAGATCTCTTATGTTATCACTTTGTGTACACACACTTGCTTCCTTATCTTATATTTGTCTAGAAAACTAAAGCTCAATACTTAGAGAGAAACAATGGCAACTTATAATTTTATTACTTAACTATCATGCCCCTCACAGAGAGTGTATCTATTCTGCTAGCTAGTATAGAAACTTTCAGTATAGGTTGGATACCAACAGGCTAAATCAGCTATTCAAATGCCTAAATAGGGGTAAAGGAGCTACTTGTAAACAATTTAAAACACTCCAGCAGGTAAAATGAATCATTGGGAACAATTTAATGAGGAGAACATTTTTGTGTGAACTGTCCTTTAAAGAAAACAATTTGGGTTTTAGTGTCCCCTTTAAGTTTATTGCATCACTGTTTTAAATAACCAAACTTTTATAAAAAAAAATATAATAATGTGGAAGAAGAACAGTTAGATCACATTGATTAAATGTGTGACAATTGGAATGTGTTCATGAGCATTCTTAATCAGTTAATAATATTTTCTTTTCAGTGACCTCTGAATTTCCCTTCATTGTTATGCACTTTTTAATAGGAACAACTGTTTTAAATGCAATTAGGTTTAATCAACTTTCTGGTTTTGGTATTGGTAAGATTTTAGGTCACTGTAACTATGGAATTACGACAGATATACATACTATATATATATATATATATATATATATATATATATATATATATATACACACACACAATCCGCCTGTAGGTTTGAGGAGAATATCGGGTAATAATATGATATAAATATATAAAAAAACAATTGTCTTTTTTTTTTTAATAAATATTGTTCAATATTAATCAAGGTTTTGTCCCAAGTAGCCACTTTCTGTAGAACTGGTCTAGATGTTCCAAGTGTCCTTTACTTCTAAACTGGGATCACTGTGTCAATTTCTGTAATTCCTCCTTTTATTTCCAGGTTTTGAACTAGCAAACTAGGGCAGCAATTACTTTACCAGTCTCAATTTGATCTCCGTTCCGACCATTTACTGCCAGGCTATTGAAACCACACCTCAGTCACCCCAACTATATCCCAACAAGCCACTGTCCCAATTTCCTGGGAGAAACAGTATGTCAAAATTATTTCCACAAGATTTCAAGGAAAAATTACATTCTACTACACACAACTCTAAGCATCCCCTATAAATCTGTAGGAATTCATTTTATCATGGTGCAATAATATGAATTGATAGTTCTAGATAAAGATGTATTTCTTTTAGGAAAGAATGCCGATTACCATTTTTAATACAAAGTTCTCGTGCAGTGAGATAATAGATATATATAGACTCTTATTTAAAAAGGACATAAAACACATTTTGAATCCCCATAAAAACAAACTCTGCAGTATACATTCATTATTTTAACTCTGAAAGCTGTTTTTTTCACATTTCTATTGAGAAATGCATACTCCAGACATATGAAGTGTAAGTCTAAGGCATTCTACCACTGTGACTGATTTACTGAAGTTGCAAATTTATATTTGCAGCTAATCAGACTCAGCAGAAGAGATACGTTATTTTTAAGACACTATGGCGTAGGACAACTAAACAATGCAAATCCTGCTAATAAAAATTACTTCTTAATGTTTTTAAAACATTTAGGGTCAGATTACAAAGTGGAGCAGTATTTAACGTTCCCACTCACATGCTTACTCTGCTAGAAGTAAGCTTTTTGCATGCGTCAGGTAGCGCTTGTATTACAAGAATAGAATATTGCGCATTATGCTTCCATAGAAGCCAATGGAGGAAAAGAAAATGGAAAAAAACTAACACCTTGCTCATGCGCAATCCCGTTCGCATATTTTAAAGTGCGCTAACCCGAAATGAAAATATGAATATTTCACATTCCAATGTTCTTCACATAGCGGAATGACTGCTATTTATACATAAATACATATTTCTACATATATCTGATGGACTTTTGGTACATTATATATTTCTATGCCTATATATATATATATAATATATATATATATATATATATATATATATATATATATATATAGATAGATATAGATAGATAGATACAGATCTCTCTCTCTATATATATATATATATATAGGTATATATATTTATAAATACTTAGAACATATTCTGGCTATGTTCAAAACATTGGAATATTAAATATGTATAGTAAATACACAGTATACCACTTTATTAAATATGAATATTACGTAAATATGTTTTTACATGTTTTTATCTACTTGACTACAAAGGGTTCCAATGTACACACACACACACATACATACACAAATACACACACACACACACACACATATATACTCATATGTATTTACATGTTTATATGATTATATATGTATGTAAATAAATATAAACACATAAATACATATGTACACACATTAACACACATATATATATATATATATATATATATATATATATATACACAAAATATTTTTTATTAGATGGTATTATAAATGTAAGTGTACTTTTTAATGTATTCTTGATGTGTTTTGTGACACTTTTTTGTTTTGCAAAACAAAAAAGCAATTGTGTTTACTTTCATCTTGTAATACTAGCGATAAAACCAATGTGCGCACACTCCTTCTATAAACCCCTTTTCGCTTGCGTGTAGCTGTTAGGGCTCCTACCTTAACCTGGCCCTTATCTTTTTACAGACCTTATGCAATTTAGGGCTAGATTACAAGTGGCGTGCTAATATTTGCATGCAAGTGATTTTAGAATATTGGGGGCATGTTAATTAGCGTGCATATTACAAGTTAAAAATAAATGAGTTCACTAGAGCAAAATTTTATTCAAAGGGACAGTCAACACCAGAATTTTTGTTGTTTTAAAAGACAGATAATCCCTTAATTACCAATTCCCCAGTTTTTGCATAACCAAAACACAGTTATAATTATACACGTTTTACCTCTGTAATTACCTTGTATCTAAGCCTTAGCAGACTGCCCCCTTATTTCAGTTCTTTTGACAGACTTGCATTTTAGCCAATCAGTGCTGTCTCATGGTAAATTTACATGCATGAGCTCAATTTTATCTATATGAAACACGTGAACTAATGCCCTCTAGTGGTGAAAAACTATCAAAATGCATTTAGATTAGAGGCAGCCTTCAAGGTCTAAGAAATTAGCATATGAACCTCCTAGGTTTAGCTTTCAACTAAGAATACCAAGCGAAACAAAGCAAAATTGGTGATAAACATAAATTGGAAAGTTATTTAAAATTACATGCCCTATTTGAAACATGAAAGTTTTTTTGGACTTCACTGTCCCTTTAACTTGAATCGGGTTAGAACAACTGACCTTGCGTAAAGGGTTAGAGCTAAAATAAAAGTTGCACTAAACACAACCTAAATACGTTCAAATAAACAGTTACACTAATATAAAGAATATCTGATAAAAATAAGAGATATAAATATAAATAAAAAAATATTTATAAGGGTTCAAATGTATATTGTATATGGAATATATATATATATATATATATATATATATATATATATGTATGTATGTATATCTATTCGTATAGATATATAAGTGTAGATATTTTACATTAACATTATCAGATATATATGGAAATATATATTTAATTTAGGCTCATTGTTCAGTCTTTACTTTGCTTTTCTTTTGTTCATTGATATTTAATCCATTGTTTATAAAGATTTTGTTTTACCAGTCAGGAACCACATAGCCATACAATAAATAGGCTGACTATCGGGTCAATCACAATACTTTAGAAAACTTTATCAAATTAAAATTATCTACAAAAATCTCAAGACTTTTTGTAGAATTTTTTTTTTAACTTATCTAAAGGATTGTGATCGACAACTATGTCCCCTAGGTTCTGTTAGCAGCACAATCAGGATGTTAAAGGGACATTAAACCCCAAATTTTTCTTTCATGATTCAGGTAGCGAATAAAATTATAAACAACAATTACTTCCAATTTACTTCTATTATCTAATTTGCTTCATTCTTTAGATATAATTTGTTGACAATTAGCAATCCACATAAGTGAGCCAATCAAACACGGCATCTATGTGCAGCCGCCAATCAGCAGCTACTGAGCCTATCTAGATATGCTTTTCAGCAAAATAATATCAAAAGAATGAAGCAAATTAGATAATGGAAGTAAATTAGAAGTTGTTTAAAATGGCATGCTTTACTAAACCATGAAAGAAAAAATGTGGGTTTCATGTCCCTTTAAGCCTTTGTTAATCATAGGAGGTGAGCCAGCTGCAAGGGCAGAGAACACCTCTCAGCCAACAATATGCTGATGAATCTACTCTTGAAAAGTATTACTATGTATGGCAATGTAATAATCCCCCTAGGAAAGACATTTCCATTACTATATGATATTCTTATTTAATAGAAAATATATAAAAGTTTATTAAAGGGACATGAAACCCAAAATATTGCTTTAATGATTCAGATAGAACATGGAATTTTAAAACAACTCTCTAACTTACTTCTATTATCACATTTTTCTTTGTTCTTTGGTATCTTTTGGTGAAAAGCAATGATGTAAACCCTGGAGCACTATATGGCAGCAGTTATGCTACAGTGTTATCCATATGCAAAAGCACAAGATGGCAGCACTATGTCCTGCATTGTAGTGCTCCAGACACATAGCTAGGTATCTCTTCAACAAAGAATACAAGAAAACTGTAAATTGGAAACTTTTTCAAAATTGTACGCTCTCTAAATAACAAAAGAAAATTTTTGAGTTTCATATCCCTTTAAAGGGCCATAATACCCAAATGTTTAAACACTTGAAAGTGATGCAGTATAGCTGTAAAAAGCTGACTAGAAAATATCACCTGAACATCTCTATGTAAAAAAGAAAGATATTTTACCTCAAAAGTTCCTCAGTAGCCACCTCCCATTGTAAAGGATTTCTAAGTAGCATTTTAGTGTGTCTGTCCTGGGACATCTTAGGGGATGAGCCTCGTGCACTCTCATATTATTTCCCTATTCAGCTTACTATGAAATCTCATGAGATCACAGTAAAAGAGTTCATGACCTCAGCACTGCTGATGCTGATTGGCTGCTGTTCATTTCTTCATTTTTTTTAATTTTTTTACCTGCAACTGGGAGCAGCTGAGTATAACTTTTTACACAGAACTTACTATGCTGAGCTGAGGAGATTGTGAGGTAAAATATCTTCCTTTTTTACATAGAGATGCTCAGGTGATATTTTCCTGTCAGCTTTTTACAGTTATGCTGCATCAGTTTCAAGTGATTTAGCATATGAGTATTATGTCCCTTTAAGTAAAAAATAGAAATGAAAGAAATGTAGTCATAGAAATAAAAATGCAGCAAAGAATTCTTTATGTAAGATTCTGTTTTCTTCTGCCCAAAAAAAAAATCAACCATGCAGACAATGACAATCTTTTTTGTATTCATCTCTGGGAATTGCCCGATGTTTAAGTCATTTGACCTTCACCCTGCCTTGTAGACAAACAAAAAGAAGTAGAATTCATTTTTCTACAATACAGACTGCCAGAATTCACCTATTTTAAGCTTAGGGATAAATTATTTTCCCTAAAAATGGTTTCCACATTCTATAAAAAACAGTGAATCAGAAATGCGCATCAGTGCAACATAAAATGAATGCACATTAGCTTTACATGATATGTAATAGAAATAAGCTTTTTAAACTTCTGTAAACAAATTGCATTCTTTTCTACAGATACTGAGGTAATAAATGGGCATAGTTTGCTGTTTAATATAGATTACTAGGATCTGCCCCCAGTAATACCACTTAAAGGGGCATTAAACTCCAAAATGAATCCCCCATAAAGGGCCAGATTACAAGTGGAGCAGTATTTAACGCTCCCGCTTGCTCAATAACTCTGCTAGAAGTAAGCTTTTTGCAGGCGTCGGGTAGAGCTTGTATTACAAGGTGAAAGTAAACTGTTTTGCAGTGTTAACCCAATGCGCGCAAAAAGCCAAACTTAGGATATTGCTTGTGTGTTAACGTATTCCCCATAGATGTCAATAGAGCAAAAAACACCCTATTCACATTATGCACTAACCGACATGAAAATATCATAAATCAATGTCGCACGCAAACGCCAAAATAACCATAACCCACATACTCTTAGGGTAACATGTTCGCATTTATTCAAGTGCACTAAACCCTACATCAATTATGAATATTTCACATTCCAATGTACTTCACAGATCAGAATATGTTCTATTTATTCATAAATACATATTTCTACATATATCTGATGGTATTTTGGTACAATATATCTATACCTAAATATATAAATGATTATATATAGGTATATATTAACAGTAAATACACAAAATAACAATTTGAATATTGCATAAATATGATTTTTCATGTTTTCATGTGTTTATATGTGTGTATATATATCTGTAAATCCATATATGCACATATAAATAAATACATACATATGTACACACAGATAAACACACACACACACACACACACACATAATATATATATATATATATATATATATACATATATATAATATATATATATACATACACACAGACATATCCATCTTTAGACATGTATATGTTTGTATCTCTATGTTAAAGCCCTTTGCCTGTCTTTTTCTTCTAACACATGAGGCTTCATATATTCATTTTTTTTTATTAATTTTATCAGATACTGCTATTTAGTGTAACTACTACTGTATTTTGTAATGTAATTTTGATGTGTTTTGTGCCACTTTTTTATTTCATGAAACAGTTAACCAGAGCTCTGATAACGAGCGTTAATTTCAATTGCACTCAAGCGATCGTGCTTACTTTCAACTTGTAATATGAGTACTAAACGAATGATAAACCCCTTTATGCTTGCGTGTAACTGTTAGTGCTCCACTGTGCTCCAATCTGTTTAATTATGAATACTAAAAATACTTTATTTATTTTGCATATCTTTCATGTAATTTAATTCAGAAAATTAAATTTTTTTCCCCCGTTGCCCACAGAGAGGGTAAATGACTTCAGTGGAATTCAGAACCTCCAACATGCTGCAAAGTGATTGCTTGATGCTTGAAATCAATTTCTCTCCATAACAATAAAAATCGTTATTTGATTAACTAATCTAATGATATTGTATTGGGGAGGGGAAAAAGCACACAAAAAAAGGGAAAACAAAATTGAAATATAAGGTGTTTATCAGTTTATATCATCAGATGATGTATGTTGATTGATTCCTTTTAATAGTTTTTAAGGATGTAAATAGGTGAAATATATCTGCAACTAAACCAGAGATATCTGAACATGTCTTTTTAAGGGATCTAAAAAGGGCATTATGGGTACAATGCCTATTGGTGTAAAAGTGCTTATTTTTGTTTTTACTTTAATTTATTAAGCTGCTGACATTTGTATCCGTTTGGTGATTTTCCTTCTTGATGTCATCCAATATAGCGGTGCAATGTCAGCGGTGCAAAACCAATGTTACATCTTTTTAGGTTACACAATAATAAGGGTTGTTTAGGGGCTCATCAAGTCCTTTCTGCTGTGGAATTCGATAAGTGAACAATGGCCCTGAGCATGTGTTGATAATTATCTAGAATTTGGATTGTGATCAACCAAAACAAGACTAGCACAAGTCAAGTAGACGTGCATTCAGCAGTTTCGTTCGCTGCCGAATGTGGAAATAGCTGGCTGCTTGCAAATCCAGATCTTAGTGTGCTGCTCTTTCACAAGAAGAAACGCTGCGAGTGGCCACCACTACCAAAATGAAACTACCAAATGCGCATGTCTAATGTCAAGTATTGGACCACTTTTTTGTTGCTAATAAATAATCAAAATGGCAGTTTGTGATCAGCATGACATTGAAAGGGGCTCATTTGCAGCCGATAATATACAGCAATTATTTCATATAAAGTAAAAGCGCAAAAACACACTATGAACAGAGAACATAGGCAACATAACTAGGTGTGATGTGGGTGTTATTTTGCATGGGCCATTATAAAACACAGTTTTAAATCCTGTTATCCATAGATAAGATGTCATAGCTGTGACTGTCCATTAATTATATACATACTGTATATATTTATGTGTTTATATGTGTATATACAGGGAGTGCAGAATTATTAGGCAAGTTGTATTTTTGAGGATTAATTTTATTATTGAACAACAACTATGTGCTCAATGAACCCAAAAAACTCATTAATATCAAAGCTGAATAGTTTTGGAAGTAGTTTTTAGTTTGTTTTTAGTTATAGCTATTTTAGGGGGACATCTGTGTGTGCAGGTGACTATTACTGTGCATAATTATTAGGCAACTTAACAAAAAACAAATATATACCCATTTCAATTATTTATTTTTACCAGTGAAACCAATATAACATCTCAACATTCACAAATATACATTTATGACATTCAAAAACAAAACAAAAACAAATCAGTGACCAATATAGCCATCTTTCTTTGCAAGGACACTCAAAAGCCTGCCATCCATGGATTCTGTCAGTGTTTTGATCTGTTCACCATCAACATTGCGTGCAGCAGCAACCACAGCCTCCCAGACACTGTTCAGAGAGGTGTACTGTTTTCCCTCCTTGTAAATCTCACATTTGATGATGGACCACAGGTTCTCAATGGGGTTCAGATCAGGTGAACAAGGAGGCCATGTCATTAGATTTTCTTCTTTTATACCCTTTCTTGCCAGCCACGCTGTGGAGTACTTGGACGCGTGTGATGGAGCATTGTCCTGCATGAAAATCATGTTTTTCTTGAAGGATGCAGACTTCTTCCTGTACCACTGCTTGAAGAAGGTGTCTTCCAGAAACTGGCAGTAGGACTGGGAGTTGAGCTTGACTCCATCCTCAACCCGAAAAGGCCCCACAAGCTCATCTTTGATGATACCAGCCCAAACCAGTACTCCACCTCCACCTTGCTGGCGTCTGAGTCGGACTGGAGCTCTCTGCCCTTTACTAATCCAGCCACGGGCCCATCCATCTGCCCATCAAGACTCACTCTCATTTCATCAGTCCATAAAACCTTAGAAAAATCAGTCTTGAGATATTTCTTGGCCCAGTCTTGACGTTTCAGCTTGTGTGTCTTGTTCAGTGGTGGTCGTCTTTCAGCCTTTCTTACCTTGGCCATGTCTCTGAGTATTGCACACCTTGTGCTTTTGGGCACTCCAGTGATGTTGCAGCTCTGAAATATGGCCAAACTGGTGGCAAGTGGCATCTTGGCAGCTGCACGCTTGACTTTTCTCAGTTCATGGGCAGTTATTTTGCGCCTTGGTTTTTCCACACGCTTCTTGCGACCCTGTTGACTATTTTGAATGAAATGCTTGATTGTTCGATGATCACGCTTCAGAAGCTTTGCAATTTTAAGAGTGCTGCATCCCTCTGCAAGATATCTCACTATTTTTGACTTTTCTGAGCCTGTCAAGTCCTTCTTTTGACCCATTTTGCCAAAGGAAAGGAAGTTGCCTAATAATTATGCACACCTTATATAGGGTTTTGATGTCATTAGACCACACCCCTTCTCATTACAGAGATGCACATCACCTAATATGCTTAATTGGTAGTAGGCTTTCGAGCCTATACAGCTTGGAGTAAGACAACATGCATAAAGAGGATGATGTGGTCAAAATACTAATTTGCCTAATAATTCTGCACTCCCTGTACAGCTATTAACACATACATATATATGTATATATTCATATACCTATATATTTATAATTGCTGCCCATTACTGTGAGACTTACCCCCTTTGCTGTGCTAATTCTCATGCAGTGTCTCAAGGCATGAGCACGAGGCTCACTCTGTCGTGAGTGCAATGCTTCTGCGCCACGCAAATGCGAGGTCGCGTTTGCATTGCACCTCATGTTGGTATTACTAAGTTGAGCGCAAATATTGCTTTTGCTGAAGCGTTATTTTGTACTCAATATGTAATCTGGCTCTTGTAATCTAGATTGTAAATTCCCACGGAAATAGGGCCCTCAATTCCCCCTGTATCTCTGTGAAATTTTGTCTTTTATTGTATTGTTTCTCCGTTGTACTTTTATCCTTGTACCCATGGGCAGCGCTGCGGAATCTGTTGGCGCTTTATAAATAAAGAATAATAATAATAATAATGTAGGTTACATTTATCATACATTATAAATTATCTAAAAGGCACCTCAAGTCCACCTGAAATGTTTAGCGTTTGAAGCACATTATTATCTGCAATAAAAAGACACATGATGTTTTTCATGAGTGTATAGACTTAAAATTCAAAATCCCTTCTCAAAAAGGCATTAGTATTAGACTAATAGCGCAGAAACACAACCAAAAACTAATTCTTATAAGCTTATAGCCATCTGGACTCTTCATTTTCAAGGCTGCAACAAGTAGCAGAAAACAAAGCTCCTATCTGCATAGATTGAGTTATTTATGTGAAACATTCATGTATATACCTAAACATCATATATATATATATATATATATATATATATATATATATATATATATATATACACACACACACATACACTGTATATTAGTCATTTTATATGGTTTAATTGGAGTATATTATAATATTCTTTATTAAAGGACATAAATAATTCTGCAGTTTCTTTTCTATGGACAATAAGTAGCATTTTTATAATTTCTAGCTTACAAAGTCCTTCTATTTATGTATTCTGTGTAATTGTATCTTCTTCCTAGGGAGGAGGTAGTTTTTTTTAGGAAGGGCTTAGAAGTAATTGGCCAAGCACAACTTCCTTTTCTTCTTCTTAATTAGGCATTAAATGTATACCTGGCTAGTTGAGCTAAAATTATAGATTTACAATTAAGACAATGTCAATATGAGGTTAATGGTCAGTGCTTTTGCTACAGTTTTACTACTCAATATTATAGGTAACTATTTTATTATAACAGGCAAATTCAGAAAAGTTCTCATATGTGCATATATTAGGTGTTTGGTACTGGATAATTGCATCAAGCACACAATACAAGACCAATAAAACAGAGACAGGTCCCATATGTGTCAGCCCAGGCAAAAAAAGATGCAAACATTGAAATGCAAGGGGCATATGTGTGTAGCCACCAATCACAAGCTAGCTCCAAGTAGGGCATTGCTGCTCCTGGTCCTAGCTAAGTATGCTCTTCAGCAAAGGATGCCAAAAGGACAACATACATTTGATAACAGAAATAAATTATAAAGTTTCTTAAAATTGAGTCATCTATCTGAATCATGAAAGTTTGATTTAGACTTTCATGTTCATTTATTTATTTAAAACACAATTAAGTTAAATGTAACAATAAAATACAATAAGAGCCCAAATTATCTGCCAACCCAAAGCAGGAGAGTACATACACTTGGGACGCTACTTCACCCAACTTTAGAACTTTTCTTCAAAACCTTTATAGGAGAATGAATCTTTTTACTAAATTGGAACCAAATAAGATTACAAATAATGTGACTTAAAATATGTTTTCCACCACAAAATGTTTACTTCTATGTAAATGAGCATGGACATTCAGCAGCAACTATAGAACCTTTTACACATTTCACAGCCCCATACATCACCTAACGGTACTAACATGGGGTAAAATATCTTATATTGTTTGTATTATAACAATATAACACAGCACAAATGGCGCAGGTAAAAACACACCATTATCAGTTATTTTTGTTCAGATATAGAAATAATATATTTTTATATCTGATATGTATATTCTTGTTGCATTTCTTCTTTAATTTAGTTACTACAGCTTTGTATTTTTGCACCAATCTTCCTAACCCTCCTTGAATGTCAAACGGTATTGACTCAATGTACTTCATACTGACTAGTTATATGTAGCTCTGTACCCAGGTAAATTTAGTCTTTATTTTCTCAGGAGTGCCTCAACCATTTTTTTTTATTCTTTCCAAGTTTTATCATTTCAGGTAGGTGAACATCAAAACTGAATCTAATTTCCTGTACAGTTGCTTCTATAAACAAGTATAGACTTTGCATAATGCGAATGTTCATTCTCTAGCAGTACATACAAATTTCCCATTCATTCTGAGACACAGCAAGACTTACAAGGTATCCTAGCAACCTGTCATTTCTATTCTAACTAGTAGTCATTCCATAACACCTGCAGCTATGTATCTACATATCTATCTACCTAATATCTCAGAAACAAGTCGATAGATTTTACAAACCTATCAACTGTCAAAGCTGATTTCTCCAAACATAGCTCCTTTCCGTGTGTGTCAGTACCCTACATAGAAGAAACTAAATATCACAGAATGACGATCCACTCTATCCAACTGCAAAACACACACATGGACTCCATAAACCCATCTAAGTTTTCTGTCGGATGTCGTTGTGGCAGTTGTCAATATTTGCAGTGTTTGACTCTAATAGACTGTGATAAAAAAAAATAAAAAAAATTGCTGTTCCTGTTTTTCTGATATTGAAAATATTTGGATCCACCTCAGAGTAAGATAGGACCAGTAGTGCTAAAATTAGATCCTTTAACAAATTATAGCACATGTAATTTTTGTATTAGAATTATGGTTGCCCACTGTGCTGAATAAAAACACCAGACAACCAATAGGTGACTGGGCACGGGTGGTCAACCCCCCAAAAGCCCCACCCTTCATACCACCATATATTTTTCCCAGCTGAGTAGTCATTTTTTCCCCTCGGTTGCCAGTGACACATGTATGTAGTAGTGATTTGACCCTGTTGAGTGCCAGGAGCACACACACAGCAAGTCTTTAACGCCCATGGCTTCCTGTAACACATATAATAGAAAATACACAGTGTTACTTCTTTTTGGACCATATCTGTAATGCATAGTGGCATAGGAGGTCCTTTACGTTTGACACTTAGGGGACATTAAAAATACTGGACATTTAATTTTCCAGTATTTTTGTATAGATTTTACTGGACAGCCTGCTAAAATACTGGACTGTCTAGTTGAATACTGGAAACCTGGTAACCCTATTTAGAATGCCCTTAAATTCCATATTTATTATAACAAATTAACAACTTGCTACATGAAGATGTACAATACTTCCTGTTTACCATAAATTTAATATGAAGTGACAGTTATGCTATCTAGAATTACACGTAAGCACTTTAAGAGCAGAGACCAGCAAAACAAAACAAAAATGCAAAGCAAGAGACTATACCATGTCACTAACATACAGTATATGGCCTGTAAGCATTTTATTCTGCAAATGAGAATGAACTTGAAATGTAAATGAATTGCTACACACATAATATAATAGGTGGTTAGTTTAAAAGACACAGGGCTAGATTACAGGTGATGCTCTAAAGTTAGCACAGGTCACAATAAGCAATATCGCAACCTCTCCTGTGATTAACAAGTTTCCCCTTCTTCAGACCTAGTTTACTTTCTTGTTGGAGTGCAACTAATAGCATCTCTTTATGCAGGGCCGGCGGATTGTATAAGGCAACTAGGAAACCGCCTTAATGCGCCCCAGCAGGGGGGCACATTTTAGAGCAGTCTCATTTTTTTTTTTACTTTATGTTCCTGAGACCTGTTCATTATCTTTTTTGGCTCAACCATGCACGCAGACGCAGCATAGAGCATGGCACACCCCCCATGGTCCCGTCCCAACCAACCAACACTGCCCCCTCTGGCACACCCACCCCATTGCAATCACGCATGCAGCCGCAGGCCTCCAGCAGTGTGCAATTGGGGGGGGGGGGGGGGCGCAAAATGTGTCCTCACCTGTGTGGCCAAAAATCTTAGCACTGGCCCTGTCTTTATGTGTGTATATATATATATATATATATATATATATATATATACATACAAATATATGTATATACATGTGTGTGTGTATATATAAAAATAATATATATATATATATATGTTTGGGTGTGTGTGCTTACATGTTTATATATGTATATACATACACATATAAACACATATATACTCCTATAAATACATTTTGGAGCCCTTTTCACTCAAATACCTTAAAAGTTGAACAATCATTTTTAAACAATTTTAATATTTAACAATGTGTTTTTACTGTAAATATTTAACATTCAAATGTTCACTCAACATTCAATACATTCCAACCAAAGTAGGTCCTTTTGTATGGCTGTAATCAAGCAGGTTTTTAGAATCTGAATTGCATAACAATAGTTTCAGTCTCTTCCTCCCTTACATCAATGAGGTATTTGTCACTACATATAATTTGATAATTGTTTTCATTGTTGATAAAGTAGCAAAGCAAGAAATAAATGTTGTTATCCATATGATGAAACCCACAAAACTGTACATTACTTTTTCAAGAATAAAGGTGATAAAACAAAGGAAACAAAGAAAAATGAAAATGATGTGCACATAAATCAAACCCCACCTTCTTTATAGTAAGCAGGTCATATGTTAGCAAATGAAGCATGGTTTGTCTCTGAGGACACACAGTAGGTAGCCTGCCTTGTCCACAGTGGAGCATTAATTACAACTAAAAAAATGTGATTTCAAAAATAGAAACCTGAAATGTATATTGATGGTATTGGATAATGCTGCCTTAAGAGATTATTATTTGGAAAACTAACAAACATTATTTGTATGTCATTTTATTGCAACATTACATTTGCTTACTTTAATTTACAAAATTGTACATTAAATATAAAAAATATTTCATGACATGAAATCTCATAATAATGTACATAAATAAACTGTATGAATTACAAAACTGTATGAATTACAATACAAAAAATAAAAAGGAAATTTGCTGTTCCTACCCAATAGGTTCCTACACTCTAGTGCATTGACTGCTGGAAATATAGAGCAGTAAGTGATGTGCATAAACTGTTATCACCTACACATGCTCAGTAACCTTGCAAGGTCAGTGGAACTCTGCTATGTGTGTGGTAAAAGAAAATTCACCAGGGTGGCACAGGGCAAGTGGAAACCAGGAATCTTTTTACCCAAACAGTGTAAAACAGAAATACTATTTGCTTAAATATTAAAAAATAAGTGTTGATTTTGGGGCCTTTTAACAAGTCACAGTCACACTGTTCCCAACTAGGGAACCTGTCTGCCTGTGATCAGAGCCAGTAGTTATCATTGTACAAGGGCTCCAAAGCAGCTTCTGCTACTCAATAAATCCTTAGTATTCAAAAAGCAATGGGTACCACCATGTTGTAACTTAGGCTTCCTTCCCTGTTGAGGCCAATTATTGATCATTATAAGTAGGTCGCTAGAGTTTGCAAACAATGACTGTGTGAAATAAAACAATGTAAAGTCTGAAGAGTGCACTTCCCCTTTTAACAGGATCGATAAACTAGCGTCTATATAATCTTTATATTATGCATGTAAAATAGCTTTTCATTTAAAAGGGGGAAAATTTAAACCATGCACATAAAATATCCCAAATAGCTTTTGTGATACAAGTTCCTATTATTTATAAATAACACTGTTTTTTGTTTTGTTTTTAATTCAGTTTCTGCTTTCACCAAATATTCCCAGGAGTGAAATACATCAAACTCACTGTCTAAGGCTTAAAATTACGTTGTTGTCTATGTGCAAAGAACTAGACACATTTGAGTAATCAGAGGCCTCTAAATCACATAGGAAAGTTGTCTCCGCCTGACCTGCATAAAACAAATGTATATAGTTGTTCATGTGTCGCAAATGTATTATTCTATTTACTTGATTAACATGAAACTTGGAGCACAATATTTAAGTACAGGTATATATTGAAACAAATGCTACTAAACAGGATTCATCTTCAAAGCAAATATCTAGATGCATTTCAAATCCAATTGCCCGTGATGAATTAGTAAGAGAACAGATCTGTGCTAAATAAAAGATATTCCCCAGCATACTATACAGAGTGCTCATTATACAGTCTACAAGCAGCAGGTGTATCATTGCAGTCTTACACAAAATGTTAAAAAAGCAGCCTATTTTGTGAATTTCAAAGACCCTTGCAACCAATTTAAAATGACTAATCATTGCAAGTGAACATGTCAAGGAAAATTGTAAAATAAAAGCCCCTGAAAAAGGGTGTCATATGTTGCAGAGAAAACACCACTAATTATTGATTGCTGATGCATATTTTATCCATCATGACTCCCCGGCTAACATTATTTACAATAGTCTGAACCCAAAACCACAGTCTTGCTATTAATACTCATTTGTAACCACACATTATTTTAGGATTGTTTAATCTGTTATTGATATTTCCATTGAACAAACATTCCCCAAACTAATGCAGTCTTTTTAAATAGACATTTAATATCCTGTTGGTACAGGGTGTATTGCTTTTTCTTCTTTATCCAGACACTCTGTAAAGCATCGAAGGCAGTATACACATTCAAAGCCACAATTTTTATTTGGGGGGCTCATGAGCTATATTCAGTGCTTTTAATATGGTAAATAATATTAAACCAACAATAATCCATGACTAATTAGATCTGTATGTGTGAGAAAAGAAGCCATTTGTGCCTCTGCATTGCATGTAGTTGTTCATGCAGAGGAGAGCTATCCCCACACAGCTGCTCTGCAATCCTATGACAGCCAGCTGATGAGGAAGATGGGGTGTGTACCAGAGGTTCAGTGAGTAGGGGAAACCAGCATCCTACACAATGAAATAGGGTTTTATAAGATACTGAAATATGATTGTTAAAGCCAATACTGGGTTAAAATATTAACATCTACATTTGCTTATTTGTGCATTCTGAGTTTCTGACCCTGTGTACATACACTGCAGGGATTGTTTTTTCCTATGTTGATTAAGGAGGAAAATAAGATATTTGCACAGATCATTGAAGCTTTATATGACAACACTGTATATTCAGCAAACAGAAAGGCTAGAGCCAGTATGGGGGGGGGGGGGGTGGATGACACTGGCGCCCAGTATATATGTTTTCATGAGTTGAAGGATGGTTGAATGGAAAGAAGGCTATCTTCATACCTTACGTTTACGATCTGCACGATCCCTAGAGATCTTACGTCTTTTCCTTTCTCTTTCTCTCTCTTTCTCTCTCTCTTCTATACAAGGCTGCTCCAATTCCCGCACTTTTTTAATGGAAGCAGCAGCATGAGCCATTTCAAGAAGGCAAAAACCAGCTCCAAAGAATCCGTTCCTATCACAGAAAATTCCAATTTTCCCCCCTACCAAGACTCTGGCACTGAGCCAGAACTTTCCACTGTAATCCTCCAATCCACAGATGCACCACAGCTCAATACACTGCAGGGACCATCATCTAAGAGAAGATTGCTTTAAAAATAATGTAAAAAAAATTACAAGATAGCAGGTGTCATCCAATAGATGTAGAAAAAGAAGCAAAAGATGTATGGGAAAAATGTCATCTGTCAGACTGGCACAAGCCCAGTTTTGCACTGACTGTAAATAAATAAAAGCTTCAGACCAGCTGACAGTTCATCCTTTAACTCCTCACCAAATCAGAAAGGTCTTTTGGGACCTTTCCATGCAGCCTGCGTCCTCTGACTAAAGCTAGGAAGATGCCACCTCTGTGAATCCAGTAGGGGAGGATGAGCTCTTTTAAATTTCACAAGCACCTCAGAGCAGAGTAAGGATAGAAATGGTGCAGTCTGACTTAATGACTTGCTGCTGCTGCTGCCTTGGTTTCAACAAATCACTTGTTTCCTTTGCTCGGCCTTCCATTTCTCTTTAATTATATCAGTTGCCTCCTTGTATGAAGCAGGGCTGGCTGTGTCTGGTACACCTGCTCCTAAAATGAACCATTTAAATGCTCGACTGAACAAGCAAGAACCACATTTGAAATTCCAGATTTTTAAGGTTGTTTAGAACATTCGTGAGGGTGCATTAATCAGTAAAAAAAATACAGACTAGGGATGCCTGTCAGAATTCCACCCCACTACAAATTCCATGTGACAAGGCCCGTTCACTGCTGGTTTAGTAATCATTTGTCTTCTTGATAACTAAATTATCTAGATATGCTTGTAAAAGCAATACCCAGAACTGATGTCAGAGAGCACAGGACATTGTACATGATTTGCATTATCCTGAATGAAAAAATACAAATTGGTACCCTTGTTGCATTTCTTTCCTATTATATAACAAAAAAAAACAAAGGTCACCCAATTTTAGATTTATCAGTGGTGGCTAGATTTGGATTGTTGCATCACAACTTGCATGTTAATTAGAATATATTATAAATAAACCTTACAGCATGGGCATGTACGGTTGTCAGACATTATACACACATCTTCCTCTAGTTCAGTGTGATAGACTGATAGGGAGTTGTTTTGCAAAATGTTATCACATAACTAGGAAGCAGGATATACCGCTTAGTAAAAAGTCAGTCCTGCACTATATAATGAGAAATCTTGCCCTGTCCCAAATGTGCTATTTATTTTTGCTTTCTTTCCTAATATCAGTAGTATGTCCGCTGGAAAATATATGCTGAATGTAAACTGTATAGAATTCAAATGCTTTTATAATTACCATATTGGAATAATTGCTACCAGTGTTTGTTTGTATTTCCTTTGATTACTCTTAATATTTCTGCACTTTATAATTACTATGTCTGAGGAGATCACAGACATTACTAAAAGATCGCAGATATCAATTCCACACTCTATGGCATCTCACACAGGTGCCCTGGCACAAAGTAAATGGCCTATCCTAGGGAGAGGATCGGAGGTCTAGTAAAGCCACTTGTAATTTTGTTTGGCTGTTGTGTGTTTAATGCTTTACTCCCCTTCATGACATTCAAATTAATGTGTACAATCACAATTTTACTAAGAGGCGGTGTGCTGCTCACAGATATGAACCCCAAATCAGAACCAGGAAAAGGGGGATCAAGGGGTTAAATACATTTTATGTTACAGACAACCAAGGGGTAAAATCACTGTTGTGTGCTGAACAGCCGTGATCAAACTTTTTCATTGCCTGCAAGTGCATGTTCTGGCAATCAAGGGGTTAAATGACTACTGTGTTAGGGTAAAGCAAAGGTTTAAGTCACTACATCTTGCATGTTTCTGGTAATCAGGGTTTTAAATTGTTTATGCATGTCTACTTCTCGCAATCAAAGAATTAAAATAATTTAACCCTTAATTGCCAAGTATTTTTATGAGAATCAGTGGCTTAATTAGTGTGCTTGTTTCTGGTAATCAAGAGCGTCATATTTGTTTTAATGGCACCCAAGGGGTTAAAATATGTCCTTGGTTTTCTGTAACACTTAAAACAATAATTAAATCCCTTTTAAATGTTTTGTGCTTCTGGCAACGTATAGGTTAAAGCTTCTGATAAATATAAATGTATATATATACTGTACATGTATGCGTGTATGTACAATTTTCGAATATACTCCTATTATCAACGTTTCTTCATTCTCTTGCTATCTTTATTTGAAAAAGAAGGCATCTAAGCTATTTTTTGGTTAAAAACGCTAGGTTGTTCACCAAAAATGGGCCGGCATCTAAACTTACATTCTTGCTTTTCAAATAAAGATACAAAGAGAACAAACAAAATTTGATAATAGGAGTAAATTAGAAAGTTGCTTAAAATTGCATGCTCTATCTGAATCACAAAAGAAAAAAATTTGGGTTCAGTGTCCCTTTAAGATAAAGAAAATAATCAATCTACCTTCTTGCATTGGGTGACCATAATTAGCAATGGGTGTGTTGTGCTTGGTCAGAATGAATTCATATGATAACCCAGATGTGCTGGCCAGCTGGCACTATGGATATTGAGAGTGGGTATCCGTGCACTGGAGGGCCTTCAGCAATTTAATCTATAGTTTTCATTTCCATTGGGAGCTAAAAGCCAATGGGTGCTCCAGGCAGTTAATTTATCTTTTGTCAAAGATTAATTTGACATCAGCATAAAATGGCACCCCAGGAAGTATAAAATGCAAGTAAATCTAACAGCATTTTTACATTTATGCTGACAATAAAACATATAAATATAGCGAGGCACAAAGTAGTACAATAAATATTATGAATAGTTTTAATTTCTTGACTTTAAAGGGACATGCATTAGATAGAGATAGAGCATGCATTAAAAAAAAAAAAAATTCCTTGTTTCCTTTATTGAAGGAGCAAAAATTCATTACTGGGAGCTATCTAAACATGTTGGTACGCCAATGACAAGAAGCATATACGTGCAGCGACCAACAGCTAAGTATGCTTTTCAACAAAGAATACCAAGAGAATGAAGCAAATTAGATAAAGGAGAATTGGAAAGTTGTTTAAAATTGCATAGTCTATGAATAATGAAAGAAACATTTTGGATTTCATGTCCCTTTAAAGGGATATGTAAATGCAAAACATAAATGGTTTAATCTCCTTGCAAAACTACAGCCTGTGGGCCATAACTGTTCCACCAGTGTGACCGGTGTTAGTGTAAGTAATAAAATAAAAAGCCTGTGTATTGGCTCCCAGTGTTGTACATTTAAATAACATATGTGTTGGAATTATAACAGTTTACCTCAATTTCATAGTTTTAGCAGTTTTAGAATTGATAGAACCATGTTACACATTTGTTTCTGCATTACAGAAATTGGTCAGTTGAACCCCTGCTCGTCTTTTAGTTCAGAGATATATACTGTATATGTTATTCTATTTTGCTAGGTGCTTATAATTACTATACCAAACCATACTAACACTTGAAATATGTTATGTTTTCTCCCTTTGGAGTCTACTGAACAGACAACTGATATCATTTTATAACTTTCAAACATATTTTTGATTATTTAGCTGTTTAAATATACAGTGGATATACAAAGTCCACACACCATTATGAAATTGCAGGTTTTTAAAATGTAAAGACAGAAATAACAACATTTTAAACTTAAAAAAAATACAACACCCCAACCAACTCCACACCCCACCCAACTAATACATTTTGGAAACACCTTTTGCATTTATTATAGCAGCAAGTCTTTGTGAATAAATCTCTATTAATTTTGCACATCTAGACTTTGTAATTTTATCCCAATCTTCTTAGCAAAAAATGAAAGATCCTTTATATTACGAGGAGATCTCCTGTGTACTTTTTAGGTTATTCCACAGGCTTTCAATGGGATTGAGATCTGTACTCTGCCTGGGTCATTCCAAGACTTTGATATTCATTTTCTAAAGCCTTGCCTTGGACGACTTGGATGTGTGCTTTGGGTCATTGACATGTTGGAATTATGAAATTCCTCTTTATCTTCAGCTCTCTAAAAGAGGCCAGCAGATTTTGTGCCAACATTTATTGATATTTGGGACTTTTTATTATTCTATCTATTTTGACAAGAGCCCCCAACCCAGCTGAAAAGAAGCAGCCCCAAAACATGATGCTACCACCACCATGCTTCAAAGTCAATATTCTTGTATGATGAACTTTATTGGCTTTGTGCAAAACATATATTTTACAATTGAGGCCGAAAAGTTCAACCTCTGTCTCCTCAGACCATAGCACATTTTCCCGCATGGTTTGGAGAGATGGTCTTGGATGTTCCTTTTTGTAAGAAAGCATTTCAGCCTAGTCACACTACCCCATACCCCAGATATGTGCAGAGCAGGACAGATAGTGGTCACCTCTAAGTAGTGACCAATGCCTGCAGGAAATTTTTGTAGATCCTACAGTGTTGCTGTTGGTCTCTTGGTAGCCTCCCCGATAAGTATTCTCCTCGTTCTTTCATCAACTTTAGAGGGTCGTCCTGATTTTGCAATGTCATTGTGGTACCACATTTT
Source organism: Bombina bombina (assembly GCF_027579735.1). Taxonomy (NCBI): domain Eukaryota; kingdom Metazoa; phylum Chordata; class Amphibia; order Anura; family Bombinatoridae; genus Bombina; species Bombina bombina. Next base: position 1,003,593,451 of record NC_069500.1, on the reverse strand, counting down.
CTCCACTTTTAACAGTGCTCCAAGGAACATCCAGTGCCTTCGATATTCTTTTATATCCCTCTTCTTATGGGTCCTTTTGAACAACTATCTCTCACAGTTTAATCAGAATCACTTTCATTGATGGCAGGTGTACGCTATTTACCTACAGGTATAATTTAGAATGTGATTGGTTAACTGTGAACAGAGACAGTGCTCCCATTATGAAAGGGATTGCAGACTTAGGCAACCAGGTAGCTTTTTTTTATTTATTTAAAATTTGCCCTCTATCAAGACAGAGAAATAATGAGTCATGTCTTTATTTATTCAAGAAATTGTAAATTTTATAGGAAAGTGCTTTGTTTCATAAGGGTTACGTGTAAATATAACTTAAAATCTTTATTTCCATAGCAGTTTCATGTTTTTTGTTATGCAAACTAGCAAGTGATAATGGTTTACTACACGTCTCAAAAAGAGTTACATATTAAAAGTGGCACTCGCGCAACATAACTCAGTACTTAAAAATATGTATGCCACGTTAAGATACTTTGGTTGAAATATTTAACCATCCACTTATAATACCAGATTGTGAATTATTATTTGTGCAAGGCCACACAAAAGATAGTGCACCCTGAAATAGTGAATAAATAGTAAACACTTACGTAACTTTTATTGCCCAATGCAGACAACAGTGCATTACAATTACACTAGTGAGAATAAAGAGGGAGGATTATTCTAGCTGCACCACAGAACAGTACATTTGTAGAGCTATACACCTATCACTATTACCAGCAAGTATGTTATTTACCCTATTTTATGATTTATCCACATCCTGCCGGGACGTATTTGTCTACATAAACAAATAAGTAAAAATAAAAATCACGTGATCGTTCATGCAATTGCGTTATTGCAATGATGGCATTGGGTCAGCGAGGAGTGCCTATAATTTTAGGCACACCCTCCAGCCCCGCAATCTTATTTAGGAAGTGGATATGGCTTCAGGACAGCCAAACAACTAGGACGTTCCATACCGTCCTAACAGTGCTAAAGCCCAGCGCTGTTAGGACGACATGGGACGTCCTAACAGCAGGAAGGAGTTAATTTTCATTGTTTTGTTTTGATTAATTTCTGCGTCTTTACCACACCCCATTTGCTCCAAGTGTTCATGGTTGTTTTTTTGTGTGATGTATATGAAAGAGTACAGCTTTATTAGCAACTATTTCATTTATTTTACACAGAGAATTAGTCTTTTTTTTTACAAATCATCACTCACTTCTGCACCTGATATGAAAAGCTTCTTTATTTATTGTACAGAAACAATATAATTGTCTCATAATAATGAAACACTCTGGTGTATGAAAGGTTTTTATTTTTTTTTCTGGTCTATTTGCTTCCAGATTTGTTTTGTGCATCAGGAAGTGCTTAGGAATACCTGAATACAGCAGAGCTACCAACTATCCAGATTTGAGAGAGACAGTCCCTAATTCTGAGTTCTGTCCAGCTGTCCCTCTGACACAGTCATATCTCATGATTTGCAGGATTTTCTTTAGTCCTGCTCATGGACCACCTGGACACGCCCACTAACTTCCCAGGCACACCCACTAAAAACCAAGAAACGGCCATGATCTTGAGCACTATACACCTGTGACAGCCTGTCTTCTCCTAGTGCGGCCCCACCCACAAAACAGTCAAAGGTCCCCCCTTAACCTCCTGGGTCCCAGATACAAAGCTACTGTGATGATAGCAGGATGTGATGTCACTAGCATGTGGGCGGGGCTTAGGTCCGGTGTCTGTGTCGCAGTTAGTTTAGTACAATCAACCTGTCTGGATGTGTATTGCTATGCTCTGTAATAAAATAGAGTTGTACCATCATTGCTGTGTCCTGCATATGTCCTGCATCTCATGACATGGTGTCAGAAGTTCTGGACTACGCTTCTGTTTCTGATGATGACGATGTCAAAGTTTACCCCACCTGAGCCTTTTGACTTTTCTCAGCCTGCAGCTTGGCCCACATGGCGTCAGCGGTTTCAGCGCTTCAGGATTGCATCCAAACTGAACAAGGAGAGTGGTGAAGTACAAGTTAATTCTCTTTTATATTCTATGGGGAAAGATGTAGAGCCAGTGTTCAATGCTTTTACTTTCCAAGAAGGGGACGAAGTTAACTTTGATATAGTTATGGATAAACTCAGTGCCCACTTTGTGCCCAAAAGAAATGTGATTCATGAGAGAGCTTGTTTTCACAAACGTAATCAGCGTGTGGGAGAATCTGTGGAGTCATTTGTGCGCAGCCTGTATGAATTAGCTGAATTCTGTGAGTTTGGTGTTGCTAAAGAAGAGCAAATCAGAGACAGAATAGTTATTGGAATTGCAGATGCTGAAGTCTCCCTGAAGCTGCAGTTAGAGCCTGATTTAACGTTAGACGGGGCTATTAGGATGGCCCGCCAGAGTGAACTGGTGAAAAAGCAAAGTGCTGATCTGAGGTCTGAGAGTATTGTGGATGAAGTGCAACAGTCTAGGAAAATTACTAGTGAAAGGCACAGTGTGAGCGGTAGATCTAAAGTACTGGAAAGGCCTAGAAGTGGATGGGCGCAACATGGCCGATGCACACGGTGCTACCGGGCTCATGATCAGAGTGCTATATGCCCGGCCAGAGATAAAAGATGCAGAAAATGTAACAGAATAGGCCATTTTGAAGTGGTGTGTAAAACTGAATACATTAAGGAGATGCAAGTGGACAGTGACCAGGAGGGTCAGGAAGTGTCTTTTGTGGGGTCTGTTGTGGAACGGACAAGCTCAGAGGAAGATTGGAAAGTTACCTTTACTGTAATGGGAGCCAAGGTTGATTTTAAGATTGACACAGGAGCTGATATCACTGTAATGTCTTTTGCTGAATTTATGAAACTGCCTCGACAGCCCCAGCTGGCGAAGGTTACTACAAATGTTCATAGTCCTGGTGGCCGCATTGATTGTGTGGGGAAATTTCTTGCCAGCTGTGAGTACAAACAAAGGAAGTTCACCATGTGGGTGCATGTGATCCGAGGTCAGTGTGTTAACAGTTTATTGAGCAGAAAAGCAGCCTGTGACTTGGGCCTCGTGGCCAGAGTGAATGAGATCTCTGAAGATATGTTTGGCGAGTTGGGCCTACTGAGCTGCAAACCTGTCCGTATAGCACTTAAAAGTGACGCAGTCCCGTACAGTATTTCTACTCCTCGTAGAATTCCGTTCCCGCTCATGCCTCAAGTGGAGAAAGAGCTCATGCGCATGAAGTCTATGGGGGTTATTGAAGAGGTTGTTGAAGCAACTGATTGGTGTGCCCCCATTGTTCCAGTTGCAAAGAAAAATGGAAAGGTGCGCATCTGTGTGGACCTGAAAAGGTTGAATGAGGCAGTGAAGAGGGAGAGATTTGTGCTGCCGACACTGGAAGATATAGCCCCGAAGTTGGCTGGGGCGAAGTTCTTTTCCACATTAGACGCTTCTAGCGGCTTTTGGCAGATCCCCCTGGATCCAAAGTGCCGCAAACTGACTACCTTTATCACTCCGGTAGGTCGGTTCTGTTTCTGCAGACTTCCTTTTGGGATATCCTCCGCTCCTGAGATCTTTCAGAGGGAAATGAGTTCTCTCCTGAGTGGCCACGTGGGCACAGCAGTCGTCATGGATGACATTCTAGTGTATGGGTCTACAGTGGAGGAGCATGATCAGCGTTTGAGTTGTGTGCTGCTGGCTATCAAAGAGTCTGGGCTGAAGCTGAATAAAGAAAAATGTCATTTTAGGAAAACTGAATTATGCTACTTTGGGCATATCATCAACGGGGATGGCATCAAGCCGGACCCCGAGAAAATTCGGGCTATCGAACAGATGAAAAGCCCTTCTGATGTACATGAGCTGAGACAGATATTGGGCCTTGTAAATTACGTGGGCAAGTTTCTTCCAGATTTATCTACAGTTTTGCACCCTATCACAGAGTTGCTTAAGAAAGATGTTGCCTGGGTCTGGGGACCCTCACAAGAAAAAGCGTTCCTGCATGCTAAGTCCCTGCTGGGGTCTGCCCCAGTGCTGGGGTTCTACGACCCTTCAAAAAAGACTGTGGTTAGTGCTGATGCAAGCAGTTATGGGTTGGGGGCTGCACTCCTGCAGCTGAATGACAACAAACTACAGCCCATCGCCTACTGTTCCCGCACACTGACTGCTGCGGAGTCAAAGTACGCTCAAATTGAGAAAGAGTGCCTGGCTGCAGTTTGGGCCTGTGAGCGCTTTCAGCGTTATCTAGTGGGTTTGGAGAAATTTAGTCTGGAAACTGACCACAAACCGCTAGTCCCTCTTATCAATTCTTATGACATCGACAAAACACCCTTGAGATGCCAGAGACTTTTAATGAGACTACTCAGGTTCAATGTTCAGGCAGTGCATGTGCCGGGGAAGCAGCTGGTTGTGGCAGATACACTGTCCAGGCTCCCGCTGGCTGCTGCTGAAGAATCCTCCACTGAGTCGGATGTAAAAGTGTATGTTGATTCAGTTCTGGCCTCTAAGTCCATTTCTTCAAGGAAACTGGAAGAGATAAAGAACGAGACATATTTGGACACAGATCTGCAAGAAGTTATAAGGTACATAAGAGATGGCTGGCCCGAGAGCCGGGCAGCCTGGATGTCTTTAAATGCTTACCAGCCAGAGAGGTCGCAGCTCACGGAGCTGGAGGGGTTGGTGCTGTTCCAAGACCGTATTGTAATTCCTGTCAGCATGAGGAAGGAGATGTTAAACAGGATTCACGATGGCCACTTAGGCATTACAAAGTGCAGAGAAAGAGCAGCTACAGCTGTGTGGTGGCCTGGGATCAGCTCCGACATTGCAAATCACGTGTCTAAATGTGCCTTTTGCCGGGAACGCCGGCCTACTCAGAGAAGGGAGCCCTTAATGTCTACTCCGCTGCCTGCGGGGCCGTGGCAGAAAATAGCTGCTGATTTGTGCGAACTGCACGGGAAAAAGTTTCTTGTTGTTATCGACTACTATTCCAGGTATTTGGAAATAGCACCCCTGAATGATATCACAAGTCAGGCCGTTATCATTCGCCTGAAGAGCTTGTTCGCCCGCTGGGGCATTCCAATGGAGCTGGTGAGTGATAATGGCATGCAGTTCGCTTCTACAGAGTTCAGTGCTTTCAGCAGGGAATATGATTTTGTACATTCCACGTCAAGTCCACATTATCCGCAGGCCAACGGAATGGCTGAAAGGGCAGTTCAAACAACAAAATTCATTCTAAAGCAATCTGAACCGTACCTAGCCCTCTTGTCATACAGGGCGACGCCCATTCAAGCCACCGGGTTTAGCCCGGCACAGCTGATGCTAGGACGCCAGATTCGCACCACTTTACCCTCAGTGGGTGTCTTCAAGCCGCCTGGCCCTGTTCCTCGGGACGAAGTCCTTAGGAGGGATGAAGAGGCCAAAAAGGGTTATCGTTTCTTCTACGACAGGAGACATTCTGTCAGGCCTTTACAGGAACTGAAAGCGGGCCAAAGTGTCAGAATTAAACTGGATGATGAGAAGAAATGGAAGACGCCTGCTACGGTAGTGGGCCGCTCTCCAGAACCAAGGTCTTACACAGTCCTTACAGAGGGAGGGACGGTTACACGCCGTAACCGAAGACATCTTCAGCCTGTACCTGAGAGTCTGGAACCGGATACCTCAGTACCACCGCCGGTGGGATCCCCTGTTCTAAGAGAGGTGCCTTCCCCTCAGCAAGATCATAGCGGGGATATATCTTTGCCTCCAGCAGACTCTTGTTCACCATCTTCTGTATCAGAGGACAGTTCATGCAAAGTTACATCAAGCGGAAGAGTGGTGAGGCTTCCGGCCCGATACAGGGACTGACTTTAGCTAGAACAGTGACCGGAAGTATGGGCAGAATAATCCCATGGTCACTGTGGACTAGGGTAGTCTACCCCGATGTCCAAGTCAGGATGTAATTTATTTGTTCATGTTTTCTAATCTATCTGTTTTTATAATGTTCTAAAACAAAATGTTGTTGTATACCCTGTTGGTGTACCTTGTTATTTAATATATGAGAATGTATGCTTTGTCTTTGAAAAAGGGGAAGATGTGATGATAGCAGGATGTGATGTCACTAGCATGTGGGCGGGGCTTAGGTCCGGTGTCTGTGTCGCAGTTAGTTTAGTACAATCAACCTGTCTGGATGTGTATTGCTATGCTCTGTAATAAAATAGAGTTGTACCATCATTGCTGTGTCCTGCATATGTCCTGCATCTCATGACAGCTACAAATGTCTGTAGGATTGATGCAGCCTATAGTTGATGGACAGTGAATTTCTCTCTTGCTTTCTAACACATAACATACATTTCTTCAAAGTGTTTTGTTGTAAGAGAGAGATTCCGTCACCACTTTCTAGCTCCAAAACTGTCTCTATTTTCGATGTTATGTGAACGTTTTTACTATCTCTTTCTCCTTTTATACAATGCCAATCAACATTTATCAATAAGTCTGTGGTGACTTTTCTATATCAACAAGAAAAAGCCAGGGACCAGGATACTGCTTGTTCTGTATTACATTTTGATTTCTGACAAAATGTTTAAAAAAGGTCCAGTGATATTTTACAGCAGAATAATCAGATTAACACTATGGGCCGAAGCTGCTTGCCCTGCCCGAGGTTCCCCTGAAACCTAAGTTAAGAAGCAGCGGTCATAAGACAGATACGATTGGGATGATTGACATCCCCTGCTAGCGGCTGATTATCTGCAAATGTGCAGGGGGCGGAATTGCACAAGCATTTCTTGTGAAATCCTTGTGCAATGTTAATGGCCGACAGCATATGCTGTCAGCATTTAGCGATGCTGGGTGGACATGATTCATTACAGCGATTCATGTCCGCACAGTCTTTAATAAATTGACCCCCATAAATCTACCCATTATGTTCACCCCAAAGCACACCATATAAATAGCACTCAATATTCACAAAATAAATATAAGATATTGTATTATTCAAACTAATCTGTAAACTGGGGGTGATTCACAGGTGCCAGCAGCTAGTTTATCAAACTAAATGTAAAGTTCAGGAAACACATGACCAACTTGTGACAGTGAAACCATATATAGGTTTACATTATTCCAAGGCAAAACCATATTGTATCAAATCATTATACAAGATAAGGTGAAATTCTATTGCACCTAATCAGTTAATTCAAAGAAAGAATTGTGTGAAATAATGTCCATTCTTTCTTCACATTCCTTTTCTATGCTCATATGGAACTATAAGATTTTGAGCTATCCTATTATAATCTGTTTGAAGTTAAGCACAGTAAAACAGTACATTGTGTAGCAGAGCTCCATGTAGCTTGTGGGCATGGGGAGAAATGTGGGAAAATATTAAGGACAAAGCAATCTGGACATAATAATGGTAACAATGTCTATTAATGTATTTGCTTTATTTAGTTTTAAGGGACACTAAATCCAATTTTTTTTATTTTATGATTAAGATAGAGCATGAAATTTCAAGCGACTTTCTAATTTATTCCTATTATCAAATTTTCTTTGTGCTCTTGGTATCTTTATTTGAAAAAAAACAGGAATGTAAGCATATGAGCCAGCCCATTTTTGGTTCAGAACCCGTTATAGCGCTTGCTGATTGGTGGCTGCACTAAGCCACCAATCAGCAAGCGCTACCCAGGTGCTGAACCAAAGATGTTGTAAATATACATATATTCCTAAAATTCCAAATGCTTGCTGCAAGAGACATCTATGTTGTTGCAGTGCTTGATAATTGCCAGGATCCAGGTTGCCATGTTCACTAAAGATTGACATCGGGCACTTGGCAATTTGCTCCATCTCCTGCAATCTCTCATGACTTTGCTTTGAGTTGTGCCCCACAGCCCTCCCCACCTCTTACACATACTTCTGGGACTGGGAGGCTACTGGTATTTTGTGAGCAGAGCTATGAACAGGATGGAGGGGTGGAGCGATGCATGTGCCATGGGTTGGGCTGGGTTGGGCGGAGAAGGTCCTGGTTTAGCTAAGTAAACCACCTGACCATCCTGCAGTTTGCACAATATGGGGTAAGGCTGCTTACATAGTTGCCAGCACTTAAAAATAATACCAGGGACACAATGCAGTAGAGCAATGAAGAAAGCATTGCACATGAGTACCCACTGTTTCTATAGCTCTGCTACACAAATAGCAATGTAAATTGCACACTATATGAATCAACCTATTTGGCTCACTAAATAACATATTTTATTCCTTTAGTATTCTGCTGCTCTAATGTGCAGGAAACTTAGATGTCACAACATACACACAAATGTTAACCAAACCAACTGAACCAAAAAAAACAACAACCCTTGAACACAGTGCACTTTAGTTATGAGAGTACAGGGAGAGTGACAAGTTTTAAAGGGACATTACACTTTGGGATTGTTCCTCTAGTAACTAATGTATATCTGTCAAAGGAGAGAAAATATAACAGTTTTTTTAATCAAAAGAAACATAGGTACAATAGCGGCATCCACTATTTCATAGATACTAAAATCTTACACTTATTTCTTCCAAACTAATATCATTTGAAAAATACATCGGCATATTATTCTCAGGTTAATAATTGCTTTGAGTACTTCATTATGACTAGCATGTAATTAATGTTTATAAATGGACTTGAAACACATTTTTTTTCTTTTGTAATTTAGAAACATTATGCAATTTTAAACAACTTTTCAATTTACTTCTATTATCTAATTGTCTTCATTTTCTTCATATCCTTTGTTGTAAAGCATATCTAAATAGGCTCAGTAGCTGATAATTGGTTGCTGCACATATATGCCTCATGTGATTGGCTCACACATGTGCATTGCTATTTCTTCAACAAAGGATACCCAAAGAATGAAGAAAATTAGGTAATAGAAGTAAATTGGAATGTTGTTTAAAATTGTATTCTTTTTCTGAATCTTGAAAGAAAAATGTTGGGTTTCATGTCCCTTTAATGTAGGTAAGAATGATGGACAGTGAAAAATAGGCAAAAGCCAGGAGATATTTTCTAATAGTGATTAGCAAGAGGTAAAGGTGTAACAAGGGTGTACTGCCAAAATCTTCAAAGAAACGGAAAACAGCTTTCCATACCCAGTGCTTCTTTTGCTAGCATTTACATCTCAAACACAGGAGATGGATACTGTTAATTATTAATAAGCAGTTGCTTTGGTTTTTGTATTAAAAACAAGGCAGATACTCTGCAGACTTTTCAATATGGTTTTTGAGAAGACATTGCTATATGGGCTTAATTTTTCATTTATGTCATGAATAGCTTCTCCTCACACAATTACCCTGGTTACCAACTCATTATTTCTCATTTGGTGACCTCCCTCTTTACCAGCCTGCTCTCCTTCCTTGGGAGGTGTGTTATATTCATCTTAATTACGCAGTTTCTATGGCACCCTAAGGTTTGTTATCTTACATTTTTACTGCATAGATTGAAATATGTTCACAGATGCAATAATAATGTTAGTTTTCATTTGTTCACAGAATAACACCATTTGAAAACAGATTCTCTTATAGAGGTAGAATTCTATCCCATGGTTAATCCAGGCAAATTCAAATCTTATAGAGTAGAATATGCTGTGTGTATATAAATGTGTGTATATATAAATGTTTATGTTTGTGCATGTGTATATATATATATATATATATATATATAATATGGCTAAAAATGTCAAGTCCTAAACTACTAGCCAGACAAAAATGTTATTCGTCCCTTCTTATCCCCCATCACCCTCCCACACCACACCCACTACACCCCTGTATGCATACAGTTAGCCATTGTGATATAGCTTATTGTACAGTCATTTTTAATATTTTTTTACCTATACTGATCTTGTCAATACTGCAGTATGTGATATAGAAAAGCTATGTAATCAGGAGGTAGTGGCAGTGGGGGTAGATAAAAGAGACCAGCTCATTGAAAGAGCATCCCTGCGGTTACTTTGAATACAACCCCCCACACCAAAAAAAACTGCTTGCCTGGGTACATTATCCCTTTTAGGTATTTTGTTTGCCCTCAAAATCTATTAAGCTACCTTTGTGGTTCAAGTTTTTATCCAAAACTCTCCCACCTAATTTCAGAGATGCTACTTGTTTGGTATTGATGGCTATAGCATTCCTTATTTACACATGTTCTCCTATCTACTCATTTTGTACTGCCCCCAGACCTCAAATCAACCAAACCTACTCACCCCAGTTCAATTTCAATATCTACTCGCCAATGGCCAGTAGGCGAGTAAATATTTTGAGCCCTGATATATATATATATATATATATACACAGTATCTCACAAAAGTGAGTACACCCCTCACATTTTTGTAAATATTTTATTATATCTTTTTATGTGACAACACTGAAGAAATGACACTTTACTACAATGTAAAGTAGTGAGTGTACAGTCTCTATAACAGTGTACACTTGCTGTCCCCTCTAAATAACTTAACACACAGCCATTAATGTCTAAACCGTTGGCAACAAAAGTGAGTACACCCCTGAGTGGAAATGTCCAAATTGGGCCCAACTAGCCATTTTCTCTCCCCGGTGTCATATGACTCGTTAGTGTTACAAGATATCAGGTGTAAATAGGGAGCAGGTGTGTTAAATTTGGTGTTATCGCTCTCACACTCTCTCATACTGGTCACTGGAAGTTCAACATGGCACCTCATGGCAAAGAACTCTAAGGATCTGAAAATAAGAATTGTTGCTTTACATAAAGATGGCCTAGGCTATAAGAAGATTGCCAAGACCCTGAAACTGAGCTGCAGCACAGTGGGCAAGACCATACAGCGGTTTCACAGGAAAGGTTCCACTTAGAAAAGGCCTCGTCATGGTCTACCAAAGAAGTTGAGTGCACATGTTCAGCATCATATCCAGAGGTTTTCTTTAGGAAATAGACGTAAGTGTGCTGCCAGCATTGCTGCAGAGGTTGAAGGTGTGGGGGAGTCAGCCTGTCAGTGCTCATATCATATGCCGCACACTGCATCAAATTGGTCTGCATGGCTGTCATCCCAGAAGGAAGCCTCTTCTAAAGAAGATGCACAAGAAAGCCCACAAACAGTTTGCTGAAGACAAGCAGACTAAGGACATGGATTACTGGAACCATGTCCTGTGGTTCGATGAGACCAAGATAAACTTATTTGGTTCAGATGGTGTCAAGCATGTGTGGTGGCAACCAGGTGAGGAGTACAAAGACAAATGTGTCTTGCCTACAGTCAAGCATGGTGGTGGGAGTGTCATGGTCTGGGCCTGCATGAGTGCTGCCTACACTGGGGAGCTACAGTTCATTGAGAGAACCATGAATGCCAACATGTACTGTGACATACTGAAGCAGAGCATGATCCCCTCCCTTTGGAGACTGGGCCGCAGAGCAGTATTCCAACATGATAATGACCCCAAACACACCTCCAAGACGACCACTGCCTTGCTAAAGAAGCTGAGAGTAAAGGTGATGGACTGATCAAGCATGTCTCCAGACCTAAACCCTATTGAGCATCTGTGGGGCATCCTCAAACGGAAGGTGGGGGAGCGCAAGGTCTCTAACATCCACCAGCTCTGTGATGTCATCATGGAGGAGTGGAAGAGGACTCCAGTGGCAACCTGTGAAGCTCTGGTGAACTCCATGCCCAAGAGGGTTAAGGCAGTGCTGGAAAATAATGGTGGCCACACAAAATATTGACACTTTGGCCCAATTAGGACATTTCCTCTTAGGGGTGTACTCACTTTTGTTGCCAACGGTTTAGACATTAATGGCTGTGTATTGAGTTATTTTGAGGGGACAGCAAATTTACGCTGTTATACAGGCTGTACACTCACTACTTTACATTGTAGCAAAGTGCAATTTTTTCAGTGTTGTCACATGAAAAGATATAATAAAATATTTACAAAAATGTGAGGGGTGTACTCACTTTTGTGAGATACTGTATGTATATATACAGTATATATATATATATATATATATATATATATATATATATACACATATATACACACACACATATCTATGTCTTTCTGTCTATTTGTATCTATTTATCTATCTATCTATATATATATATATAATATATGTTGCGGGTAAAGTAAGAAATTGGGTAATCCTAGCATTACCCGGGTAAACCTGACATTACACTAAAAATCTCAGGAGTGTGCGCAATAATATGAATAACCAAACTCCTAAGCCCTAAAAGATCCCCTACAGATCAGACAGTGTGAACTTCAGCTGTTACCCTTATCCGAAGTTTGTAACAATTTTTTCAGATACTTGTTTGTTACATTCTGGCCTGAATCCTTTTTTTAGTGGTGGCAATATATTTTATTCTCAATATATTTTTTAGCTGTTCTATATCGGAGACGTCCGAAAATGTCTTTTTATGTTATTTATTAATCTGTCATCAATTTAGGTAGCAGTTATTGAGCTCATATATTTGCACTACTGTTTAGGTTTAATAAATTATTGCTCTTTTATTATTTGGGTATTGTGTTTTCTTATCTGCTTATATGGGTTTTACCCTTCACTAACATTACCTCTTAGTTATACATCATATGCTATAATGATATCACCTCTATATTAACTAATGTCCTATTTATTTATCTAAATGACTAGTATTGATGGTTTAATTATAACTGTCTTTTGGTCCATTACTAACCTTTAGCCTTTTGAGCGCTCCTAAATATTGTGTTTTTTCTAAACCTGACATTACCCAAGCGGCTGTGGGTAAAGCCCAATGTAAAATGATAAATCTTCTCAGAGTGCATCGAGTCACTGCATCAAACATATCTATACGATGCACTGTAATTCATACATTTTCACTATCTTTTTTGCCTCCGCCTGGGGGGTTCAAGTGGGGTGAAGCCCCCTTGTAAACCTCATTCCCCAAGGTTCACTTGGGGTGGATGCCAGAGGATCGGGGGTGCCTCCCTTGAACCCCCCAGGCAGAGGGAAAAAAATAGTGTAGATGGGAATTACATTACATCAAGCTTTACCCACACCCGCTTGGGTAATTTTAGGTTTACATGGGTAATCCTAGGATTACCCAATTTCTTACTTTACCTGCAACATATTATATATATACATATATATATATATATATATATATATATACATATATATATATATATATATATATATATATATATATATATATATATATATATATATTCAACAAACAAAAAAAAGGCATGACAACTGTTTTTTTGTGTGTACTGCTTATGTACAAATCTATGTCGAAGATAAATTACATAAGGGAGCCACCGTGTCACCCAACATTTCCGAGAGGCACCTGGGAGGTGAGGGAGACTTGTGGGCACAGTCACCAGCATGCTGTGGGCAGTTTATGTAGCTCTGGGTAAGATGGATAGGATGTGGGTGGAGTCAAGGTATTGCCATTGTAGTCCCTTGTTTTATTTTGAAACCAGGATATTAGCCCTAAAGGAAGAGCTGCAGTGGGGCGAAACTGGCAAACTGAAAATGTAACAATATGCTGGACAATGGGAAGTACAAGTGTCTGTGATGTGACTATTCTCAGTGTTCTCCAAGGACCTATTTATGGAGCAAACCACCCAGCTGATCTTACTGACCAAATGACTAAAACTTAAGCCAATATGAACTAATATTACATTATTTCCTTTTATTGCACACATTATCTTTTATTACATTTATGTTAAATTCTGCAATTACTCTGTGATTTAGATAGTTTAAGTAACGTTTATAAATTGAAGAACATTTTATAATATTGTAAAGTATTACACTGCCCCCACCCAGCTGGCAAACTATTCTATGGAGAACACTGCTTCTATGTGTGATACCATTACAAAATTGGAACTGGGAACTAGAGCAACATAAAGCTGTGTCCTTGTAAGGGTATTTATAAATTTGCCTATCTGTTGCACCCTGGGCACTTGTGATTGGATTTCTGGAGTGCTTGTCTACTTTGAACTTATATATATTATATATATATATATATATATATATATATATATATATATATATATATATATATCTTGAATTGCAGAAAGAAAAAGCCGGCACTTCTCCCAGGATGAATGATAAAAACGATCTTTATTTCATATACATTAAAATAAGTAAGAAAGAATGCAAAGCTAGAAAGTATGCCTTACATGTTTCGGCTAGTGCAGCCTTAATCATAAGCATACTCCCAGGTAAAAATGGCTAAAATAAATAGTGCTTGCCCTTCACTTATTGGTTGAATCAAACATGTGACTAAAGTTACCAGGATGTACCTGTAGGTAGACATTTAAGGTGGAATTAATTCAATGTTAGATACCTGACCAATGACTATCATGTCAGATTAAATAACAGCAAAAAATGGAAGTGCATTTAATAGGTAATTGCACTTTCTCATCAGGTGGCAATGCTTTCTATAGTGCAAATGTGGGTGAGACGACACGTAAAGCACGTGAAAGAATGAATAAACAAAAATCTAGTATCAGGAGGGGGGATTTAGATGCCCCTGTTGCCCATCATTTTATTAAGGCTAAACATAACCTTTCTCAACTCAGGATTTTCCAGATTCTGTTAAATGGATAGTACTCCTCTAAGTTTGATGTGATTCGTGATTATATCTGCCTTCTGCTGACTTTAACTAAACATAACAAATACTTGCGAGATCAGGCAGATTACAATACTGGCAAAGTTTACACTTGGCAACAACAAAAAAAGAACAGAGGTAGATCTAGGACTCTGAACATCTGATGCACTTCCATTTTTTGCTGTTATTTAATCTGACATGATAGTCATTGGTCAGTTATCTAACATTGAATTAATTCCACCTTAAATGTCTACCTACAGGTACATCCTGGTAACTTTAGTCACATGTTTGATTCAACCAATAAGTGAAGAGCAAGCACTATTTATTTTAGCCATTTTTACCTGGGAGTATGCTTATGATTAAGGCTGCACTAGCCGAAACATGTAAGGCATACTTTCTAGCTTTGCATTCTTTCTTACTTATTTTAATGTATATGAAATAAAGATCGTTTTTATCATTCATCCTGGGAGAAGTGCCGGCTTTTTCTTTCTGCAATTCAAGCTATCTACTTTCCCTGACCGGCTTCTGGGCACCTCTCAGCTGTGTTGTGCTGTGGATCAGTTCACTCTATAGTGACGCTTTGGGAGACGGATCACTGGAACGCTATTGGAGGATTGCAACACGTGATACCCGGAAGTGCATTGGAGCCCGGGTCTGGAGCGCATACTGAAGACTAACGCTGGCTGTTTTGTGCACGATCCTGCTTGTCAGACTGTCCCTTCTACCTGGGGTGGTGAGTAACCGTCCTTTGGTATTGTTATGGTCTCTCTGTGATTTCAGGCTGCACTACATAGATGGCTCAGTTCATGGAACATTGTAACTTATAGCGTTTTAGTGACAGTGTATGCGCTCCATCTCTTTTATTCACTAACTTGCATCTCCTACATTATAACTGTGGATTGGAGCTGGTTGTGTAACATTTTTTCTTTTTTTCTCTGCAATATATATATTGATTGATTGGAGTAGCCGTGTTAGTCCAGAGATTTAGATATCAAAATATACATTTATAAGTTGACAAGCTTTCGGAAGAGTTCCTTCCTTTATCAAGTCTGGAGCAATACTGTATTGCTCCAGACTACAAACAGAAAATACATGAAATATGTATACAAAATATAAAATATAAAAACACAAATTTGGCTTCTTCAGGCAAAATCAGTATTTAAAGTGACCTCCATTTGCACTAAGCACATCTTGTACTCTTTTGGGCAGACTGTCCTGAAGTTTTCTGAAGTAATCTTCTGGTGTTTTATACCAGGCTTCTTTCAGCACTTCCCAGAGTTCTTCGTTAGTTTTAGGTTGTCTTTAATTTATTTATCTGTCCAGGTGATCTTATACTACCTCTATAATATTCAGGTTTGGGCTCTGTGGAGGCCAGTCCATGACTGTCAGTGTTTTATCAGCTGTCCAAATATGTTTTCACTGTGTTAGCAGTGTGCTTGGGATAGTTATCATGTGGAAAAATAAAACCATTTCAATCAGGCACTTTTCAGAAGGAATGACATGATGAATTAAAACCTCTCTGTACTTTTCAGCATTTTATGATCCCATCAATTTGGACAATATCCCCAACACCACTGGCAGAAATGCAGCCCCAAACCAGGACAGACCCTCCACTGTGTATCACTGAAGGCTGCAAGCACTCATTCTTGTATCTCTCTCTAACTCTTCTTCTCACATATTGTCGACGATTGAACCCAAACATTTCAAACTTGGATTTGTCACTCCATAATACTTTTTTCCACTGATCTTCATTCCAATCTTTGTGAGATTTAACATATATTAGCCTTTTTACCCTGTTCCCCTTCAGAAAAAGTGGTTTCTTGGCTGCTATCCTTCCACAAAGACCATTCCTGATCAAGCTTCTTCGTACTGTAGAAGGGTCAACTTGTCACCCTGATGAAGGAACATGCTGAGCCAGGTCTTCCAGTCTCTCAAAGAACTCTGAGAAACTTCTCATCAGATTTTGCATTCCAGTCCTTTTTTGTGTCCTTGGCCTCTCCTGATTCTTCATATTTCTTTATAGCAGCTTGAATACCACATCTTGAGTATCCAGTTTGTTTGCTGATTTTCCTTGCTAATGCAAAAGTATGATTTTAAGTCTGTCAAATTCTGTGATCTTGGTCATTTTGAATGGAATGATGTGACTGAAAGTTGGTCTTCTTAGCAAGCTTCCAATGAATTAAACTCATACCACATGTGTATGTAATGCTCAAGCATGTCTTGCACAAACCTGGTCTAATAGACCTTTTTCACAGCAGTCATTTTGACATGAAGTAGTAGGACAAATTCAAGTGTTAACAATGACATTAAAAGGACAGTCAACACCAGAATTGTTGTTGTTTAAAAATGTAGATAATTCCTTTATTACCCATTCCCCAGTTTTGCATAACCAACATAGTTATAATAATACACGTTTTACCTCTGTAATTACCTTGTATCTACGTATGCCTCTGCAAACTGCCCCCTTATTTCAGTTTTTTTTTACAGACTTGCATTTTAGCCAATCAGTGCTCACTCCTAGAAGCTTCACGTGCGTGAGCTCAATGTTATCTATATAAAACACATGAACTAACGCCCTGTAGTGGTGAAAAACTGTCAAAGTTCTTTAAGATTAGAGGTGGCCTTCAAGGTCTAAGAAATTAGCACATAAACCAAGCGAACAAAGCAAAATTGGTGATAAAGGTCAATTGGAAAGTTGTTAAAAATAACATGCCCTATCTGAATCGTGAAAGTTTATTTTTACTTTACTGTCCCTTTAATAAGGGTTCCATTCCATTTAGGTTTACGAGAGCCAGGTTCCTGCTATTGCTCAAGTGTATGGGGAGATCACACTAAATACTTTCCACTTTAGCCTATAGAAGCATTGTTTCTGATTTTTCTTTCCTGTTATTTAATACTACATACAAATGCCCTGTATTTTTTGGAAGTATTCTAATAAAGAAACTGATAAATACTTATAAATGGTCATTATACCATTGCTAAAACAACAAATCTAAAGGTGGCCTAAGTCTTTTGAACAGTGTGATGAGGGCACTCACAGGTCATTAAAATTCCTTTTTATTCATTATTCAGTATAAAATATTCATAATACAATGCTAGTTAGTGTCACAAACCACTGATGTTGAAGTTAGCAAATAAAAGGAAAAATAAATAAAAATACAGCAAATAAAAGAATTAAAATTTAAAGGGACATTCCGGTCAAAATTTAAATGCACATAGACAAATGACTTCTTTGAATAGAAACATATTTGCAAATTACATGTATTGGTAAAAATGCTTCTTATAAAAGTTATCACTGTTTTAGTGATAAACTTTTCTCTGCACGTGCATGTGAAGCACAGCTAGATATTCTCAGTGCACCAGCATTTTAAAAAATGTAGCTACTCAGAGAAGCAGAGGGGTTTATATCATGTCAGCAATTAACAAACTGACACCTAGATTACGAGTTTTGCGTTCGTGTTTTAACGCTGAAAAAATTGCCATTTCAGCGTTAAAACAGCAACACAGCCATCACGAGTCTTGTCGGTATAGTTGTACTGCAAGCATTTTAGCCTGTAACGCAACGTCACTCCCGCAATCAAAAAAATGAAGTTTTTGTGTGAGATTTCCATAGCGCTTCCATTACAAGTTTTGCGGTGAGGCTAAAAAGCTTGCGTTACAGGATATACTGACACGATCCATTTTGCAATCTGAGAGCAGTAGTTATGAGTTTTACGCAACAAAACTGTTACATAAAACTCATAACTAAACTGTTACAAAGTACACTAACACCCATAAACTACCTATTAACCCCTAATCTTCGGCTCCCGACATCGCCACCACTAATAAAATGTATTAACCCCTATTCCGCCGCTCCCCAACATCGTCTCCACTATACTAAAGTTATAAACCCCTATTCCCCCGCACCCCAACATTGCCCACACTATAATAAAGATATTAACCCCTATTCCGCCGCTCCCCGACATGGCTGCCACTAAATAAAGATATTAACCCCTAAACCTCTGGCCTCCCACATTACTACCACTAAATAAACCTATTAACCCTAAACCTCCAGCCCCCCCCCCCATCGCCAAAAACTAAATTAAACTACTAACCCCTAAACCTAACAACCCCCTAACTTTCACAGGTACATTTTTATTTATCTTAAGATAGGGATCTTGTAATTTTAATTTACAGTTAGGTGGTTGTTAGGTTTAGGGGTTAATAGTTTAATGTAGTGTTTTGCGATGTGGGGGCTATTGGTTTAGTGGTTAATAGGTTTAGTTAGTGGCAGTGATGTGGAAGGCCAGAGGTTTAGGAGTTAATAACTTTATTTAGTGGCAGCGATGTCGAGGAGTGTCGGAATAGGGGGTTAATATCTTTATAGTGTGGGCGATGTTGGTGTGCGGGGGAATAGGGGTTAATAACTATTATAGTGGCGGCGATATCAGAAGCGGCAGATTAGGGGTTAATAATTTTATTTAGGTGGCGGCGATGTTGGGAGCAGCAGATTAGGGGTTAATAACAGTATGTAGGTGGCGGCGATGTCGGGGGCAGCAGATTAGGGATGTTTAGACATGGGGTTTATGTTAGGGTGTTAGGTTTAAACATAACTTTTTTTTCCCCATAGACATCAATAGGGTTGAGTTACAGAGCTTTTCATTCCGTGATCGCAGGTGTTAGGTTTTTTTCTAACACTTTCTCCCCATTGATGTCTATAGGGAAAGAGTGCACAAGCACGTCAAAGCAGCGTTGTATTTTGTGTGGTATGGAGCTTAACGCAACAATATCGCATGCACAAGACGACTTTTCAAAAACTCGTAATGGCAGCGCTATGGAGGGTGAAATGCGTTCGTTTCGCACTTGTAATCTAGGTGTGAGTGATTACCAGATGGTACAAGCGCCTTAGGCTCTCTGAGCAAGTGGAGTGTTTAAAATGCTGGTGCACAGTGCATTTCTACATTTCTAACAGCTAGAGATTTTAGTAGAAGCATTTTTGCTAATACGTTTATATTACAAAAAAAGCTTCTATACTAAACTGAAATGCATCCACATGGATTCCAATTTTGGCTGGAATGTCCCTTTAATGAGAATAACAAAAGAATATATCTAAAGAACCTGCTATTTTGGTTTTAACTGGAATGAATAAACACTTAGAAGAATTGTTACTAGAATAAAATATTGTTAATAGAATAAAATGTGGGCTAGATCTTAATATTTGTGAAAAGACTGATTTACTCTGATAACTCTGCAATAAACCGACAAAAATCCTGCTGCAAAAATAATTCCCCAGTCCCTGTAGTGACATTTTATTATGCTTTTTATAACTTTCAATCTTTTTGTGCCAGTATCAATAGCCTTGATCTGGTGCACATTAAGTTAACAATACCTACATTTAATAGGACTAAGTGCTTTAACCCTTTCACTGCTAAGTCTTGTCGCATCCCTGTGCTAAGCTGATTTTTAACTTATATTTAAACACTACTGTAAGTTATATTTCACTCAGTGACCCATACAAATTATGTTGTTTTTTTTCAGCAGGACCAGCAAATTAAGAATATACAATTATTATATTTATATTTTATTGCAAGTGAGAAGGCTGCAACAAAAATTGGGAAAAAAAACCCACTATGGGCTAAATTACAAATGAGGCACAAACAGTTTTGCACTAGCGTTATTGTGTTTTTGCAAGCCATTTTCACACACACATTTACAAGTGCAGTGAAATCATGATTGCGCTAGCACAATCGCCATTTACGCTTCAATCCTTACCACGATCTCAGAGCTGTGATTAAAGGGACATGAAACCCACATTTTTTCTTTCATGATTTACAAAGAGCATGCAATTTTAAACAACTTACTAATTTATTATTATTATTATCCGTTATTTGTAGAGCTCCAACAGATTCCACAGCGCTATAAACATAGGCGGAATACAAGGAAACATTTATAGGGATCAAATGGGTAGAGGACCCTGCCAAGAGTCGCACTGTTGTAGTCAGTTCTTAAGAAGGTGATCTACAAACAGCTGTGCTATTAAGCTTACATGCTAAGGGGGTTCAAGGGGATAGCAATGGAGGAGAGGAACTGATATAAAGAAAGGTTAGTGTAGGTTGTATGCATCCCTGAACAGTAGAGTCTACTGGGCAAGGCAGAGAGTCCCACAAGATGGGAGCCAGTTTGGAGAAGTCCTTTAAACAGGAGTGTGTGGAGGTAACAAGAGAGCAGGAGAGTAAGAGGTCATGAGCAGAAAGAAGGGGACGGAAGGGAGAGTATCTGGAGACAAGGTCTGAGATATAGGGGGGGAGCAGTGCAGTTGAGGGCTTTGTATGTCATAGGGAGAATTTTGCGTTTAATCCTGGAGGCAAGAGGAAGCCAGTGAAGGGATTGGCAGAGAGGTGAAGCAGATGAAGAGCAACATGTAAGGAATATGAGCCTGGCAGAGGCATTCATTATGGATTTTAAAGGAGCTAGGCGGCAGCTGGGGAGACCAGAGAGGACAGAGTTGCAGTAATCCAGATGGGAAAGGATGAGAGAGTGGATAAAAATCTTAGTTGTGTCTTGTGTAAGGAAATGTCTAATTTTAGAGATGGTTTTAAGGTGGAAGTGGCAGGATTTAGCCGAGGACTGAATGTAAGGAGTGAAAGAAAGATCTGAGTCAAATGTGACCCCAAGACATCGGGCATGCGGGGTAGGGGTAATGATGGAGTTGTTGACAGTTATAGAGAGATTGGGGGTGGAGATTTTGGAAGAAGGGGGGAAAATAAGGAGCTCAGTTTTGCAGAGATTTAGCTTGAGGTAGTGAGAGGACATCCAGGAAGAGATGTGAGAAAGACAGTTAGTGACACGGCTTAGCAAGGAAGGAGATAGGTCTGGTGCAGAGAAGAAGTTTGGGTGTTGTGAGCAAACAAGTGATATTGGAACCCGTGGGACTTTATTAGGGAACCTAATGATGACATGTATATTGAAAAGAGAAGGGGACCGAGGACAGAGCCTTGCGGTACCCCAACAGAAAGCGGTGACGGGGCAGAGGAGGCCCCAGAGAAGGCTACACTAAAGGTACGTTTTGACAGGTAGGAAGAAAACCACGAGAGGGCTGTGTCACAAATGCCGAAGGATTGGAGGGTTTGGAGCAAAAGAGGGTGGTCAACAGTATCAAAGACTGAGGACAGATCAAGGAGTATAAGCAGAGAGAAGCCGCCTTTTGATTTTGCTGTAAGAAGGTTGTTGGTAAACTTAACGATTGCTGTCTCTGTGGAGTGATGGGGACGAAGAACAGATTGCAGTGGGTCAAGGAGGGAGATTAATGTAAGAAAATGGGATGGGTGTGCATATACTTTTCGAGAAGCTTTTTTCAAAGCCCTTTTTTTTAAAAAAAAATAAAGCCCTAACAGGCGAAACGCATCAGCAGTCTAGACGCCTTTTTAAAACTATACTCTGTTATGACTCTTTGAGTTACTAGCACAATTTCTATATATGTTTGTTATATAAATAGAACAATATGGGGCATTAATTTAACTAACTTGGGACTAATATCTGACTAAGTCAGAACGCTGAATCACCAATAGTGGCTTCCGTATGGGGGGAATGCGAAGTGTGTATGTTAATGAAAGGAGTGGTATTTGACCACCACGATACCCTTGATAGTGATTTAATTAAGCTCTACTTTACTGATAGGTGTGAATGTGTCACATTTCATAGAAATTATCGCTACCGCTACACAGTGTATAATATTGATACAAACCGAAGCGGGATATGGCAATGGCTTTCCCGTATGTGTGGTGTAATTGATTTGCTTGTATGTGGTGATACAGATTAGCTAACTCCCTTAACACCCTACAATTATATTTATAACTACTCAGTATTGAATCAAAGGGGTTAGCTATAAATAACGGCCAATAAGGGCTAAAGATTTAGTAGCGGGTAACAAACAAAAAAACATACATAGGCAGAGATGGAAAGCATTTGTATCAACTATGTAACAATCTAAAGGCAGCGGTTACAAATACATCTCTTCTGACCACGAATATGAATAATGTTCAGTAGCGGGTAACGAACAACAAAACATACATAGGCAGAGATGGAAAGCATTTGTATCAACTATGTAACAATCTAAAGGCAGCGGTTACAGATACATCTCTTCTTACCACAAATATGAATAATGTTCAACTGCATATAACATGAACGCTTGTGATTGCACTAAGCATAGTTAAACCTACAAACAAAGTTGCTTGTTTTCTACCAGTATTCAAAGAATTTAACCCCGCTCTTTAAATCCACAAGTAACGTTTGCCACTCAGGTGAAACGAAAACAGACATTATACACTCCACACATGAATTGTTATAAGCTACTCTTAAGCTGTATGCAATAAGTGGATAAGACTTATAACACTTTTTTGCAAGTTAACAGAGAGATAATAATATAGAACAGAATATAAAGATCGAGTTATATATTAGCTCTCCATACAATTATAAGAAATGAAAGATGACATTGGTGTAATATAAGTATATTTTATACTACCATTAACAAATATATAATTTATGTACAGCACATATACAGCAAATAAGTTTGCTGGATTACTATAATACACTGACAATAAGTAAATATTATACAACTACGATAATCTGAGATCTGGTGAATATTTCTTGACCTTATAATTTGTGTGTAATATCACAGTTAATTCACTGACATACAGATAGACTTGATTCTTATAACTTACTGGATACATAGATATCTACACTTTTGAACTTATGTTACATGTACCCTCTATGTAACAGATCAGCGTTACAGTAATATTGTTATCTAGGACACCTCTCCTCCACATGTTGGGAGGGTGGGAGTGACTAATATCCCAACACACAACCTAGTAAATTTATTGTAGTACTGATTTTGCTCTATGCCCCACTAGTTTAGATACTAGCATAACAAAGTTATACCTACCGCCAAATACTCAATACAGATTACTTATGACCTAGTTTGGTGACATTTACCTATAACCAAGGCCATATTACATAATTAATATAGTCACTGTTATGGTCTATCTGCACTTTGAGCATAACAGAGTGTGAATTTTAACCAATTTTGTTAGTTTTTTTTTTATCTGCATTACATTAAAAGTTATGTTTTAACTATATCTGAAATCAACCGCTTTAAGTCTGGGCAGAGAGTGCTTATGTGCATTCTTTCAGTGGATAATTCTTTATCCACTATCTTTTTGGACAATTTAACTAATGCACAGCACCAACCCACATAAATTAAAATATTAATTGATCGATAGCGCAATTATATATAAGGGACGCTATAAGAACACAAACAATTTGTGGGGTTTGCCACCTAGTTAGTGCCATTGTTAACATTTTTGTGTGACCAGACATTTTGGGTTTGAAGAAAGAGTAGAGATAAGAGTAGAGAAGTAATGTTGCTTATAGAGATTAAGGGCAGAATAGTAGGAGTTCAAAATGAACTTGTAATGAAGAAAATCAGCTGAACTCCGAGATTTTCTCCAGTGCCGCTCAGCAGTACGGGAACATCTGCATAGGTACCGTGTCAGAGGAGTATGCCAGGGCTGAGAATGAGTGTGTGATTTCCGAGCTATGGTAAGAGGGGCCAGATTGTCAAGGACCGACGCAAGGGTGGAATTATAGTGGCAGATAGATTGGTCAGGGCAGGAAAAGGAAGAGATGGATGAGAGGAGGGGTTTGAGGGAATTAGCAAGCTGTTGCTGATCTAATGACATAATGCTTCTGTAAAGTTTGGAGTGAGGAGTAGAAGGAGTGAAAGTTGTTGGAAGGGGTGAGATGTTGCAAGTGAGGAGATGGTGGTCAGAAAGAGGAAAGGGGGAGTTTGTGAAGTTTGAAATAGTGCATTTATAGCTAAAGATCAGGTCATGTTGAGTTAAGGAGCCAGGGGGTCGGCATATGACTGCAACACATATAGAGAGGGGAGAGAATCATGTGGGTTTCGAAAGAAGAAAATGTGAGGGAAGAGATGGGATGTATTTGTTAAAAGGTGCAACAAGAGGAAAGTAAAATACCACACAGTTCTGGTGAACACCACCTGCTTGTCTATTACCAGACCTAGGAGTGTGGCTGAAGTGGAGACCCTCATGTGACAGAGCAGCAGTGGATGCTGTATCTAGGGGAGAGAGCCAGGTTTCTGTTAGAGCCAGAAAGTTGAGGGCACGGGAGATAAAGAGGTCATGTATAGAAGTGAGCTTGTTGCAAACAGAGCGAGAGTTCCAGAGTGCATAAGTGAAAGGGGTAGTGGCTTTAGATGCAAGAGGAATGTGAGTAAGGTTACCAGAGATTTGTTTTCTGAGTTTATGGAATGGTACACATGGATGTGCACGGCTAGGCAGTTGTTGGGGACCAGGATTAGGGGAGATGTCACCAGCAGCTAGTATAAGCAAGAGGGAGAGTGACATGAGATGAGATACAGATTTGCAGTAATGAGACTGTTTTTGAGACAAATCCTTGTCCAATCCTTGTTGAATTCTTGTATAATTCTTATCTTAATGCCTCACTTATAAAATGTTCACTTCAAAAAGGTGAACATATGCTATTGTGACAATGCACCTCCTAAACTAGTGTGAAATATATACAGGCAGGGAAGTCAGCTGGGTCCACTAAATTAGTTGATTGCTAAATCAAAGACAATTTAAAAGGCCAACAGAAAAGTTAAATTCTGTTCTTCTATTATCTAATTTGCTTCATTCTCTTGATATTCTTTACTAGATAGGCTCAGTAGCCTATCATGAAAGAAAAATGTTGGGTTTAGTGTCCCTTTAACTGTTTTTCAAAACTTACAAAAAGTTGCACAAAACACATCAAAAATACACTACAAAGCACAAAAATGTTATAAGAGCTCAAAGATATGAGATCTCAGGTGTCAGAAAAAAGGCTTTAAAGGCAAATGGCTTTAACATTGAGACACAAACATTGCTAAAGATGTATTTCTATGTATATATATATATATATATATATATATATATATATATATATATATATATATATATATATATATATATATATATATATATATATATATATTAATGTATTTATTTGTGTATATATGTATTTACAGTAATTTATACACATATAAAAACATAAATATATATGTAAACACATATAGACACATATATAAGTGCATTATAGCCCTTATGTGCCATTAAATAGATGAAAACTTGATAAAACATATTTATGCAATATTCATATTTAATAAAGATTTTAACTGAATTTACTGTAAATATTTCACATTTGCTAATGCAAATATGCTATGTTGTTTGCGCAAGGGTTTTTTTTTTACCATTTTTTTCTTAAATTGACTTCTATAGGGATTGCAAAAATGCGATGGAGTTAGCAGGATCTCGGGTGTTTTTCCCCCACTTTTTTTCTCCATTGATTTCTATGGGGGAATACATGCACAAGCACGCAGAAACTTAAGTTAGTTTTTTTCACGCTATTCGGGTTAACGCTAATGCAAAATAAGTTTCTTTGAAACTTGTAACAGTAACGCAACCCGACTAGCGCAAAAAGCTTAACTCTAGTGGAGTTTTGGCAATTGCGTGGGAAGAAAATACAGCCCCTACATTTTTGTTATGGTTTTAGTAAATAACATTGACCTCTGCTGCTATGGTGATCACCTTACTAAATTATTATGAGTGGTATTTAATGTTGCATGAGGGGTCCATATGGGCTGTTGGGGGTTGTAATAAAACCTAGAGGGACCCTTTGTTCCTTATTAGAAGTAAAAGCACTTTTTTGCTGGATGGTCGCTGTCACCTCAGTGATCACCTGGCTATACAGACAAAATGTACATATTTTTCCTGATTGGACCTCTCCGCTATAAAATAAACTTTATTGTGGCTCTAAAAACATTTTTTTTGTTTTATAATATGTCCCTAAAGCTAGTTTTTACTTTTTAAGCTTGATCATCTGTAGCATGTAACCGAGCTGAGATTGAGGGGTTGGAATCACCTCCCCCCACCCAGCTCCTTTACCAGCTACAGTGGGACTGCCCCTTTATGCCATCCTCACACTTGCTCCATAACCTGCACTCTCATTCATAGCTTGGGAGTACTGCCCTCTAGGCCACCAACGATCCCCAAACTGTAGTGCGGGGGATCACCAAAAACAGCTTCTGATTAGAGGTCCCCCTTGCAAGATGAGAATGCCTCATCATGCGCACACAGGTCGCGATGTGCATGACAAGGATGCCTCGTCATGCGCATCAAAGCAGCTCAATTAGAGTATGCAGTCACCTGTGTGAGTTCAAATGTGTAAGACCATGAACTTCATGACACTTGTTTTTTAAAGTTTGTAAATTATATAGCTTTAATCTGATGCATTTCTCCAAATAACTATTGCCTGGATCCACGCACCGCATTTCTTCACCTTATCCTAGATTTTCCACAGCCCGTTTCGCAATAATGTCTGATTGTCTAATGTCTAAGCTGGCAGCATCTTGTGTGTGTGTGTGTGTGGGGGGGGGTTAAAGCTAAAATTTATATTAGAAGTTACCTGATTAACCCCTTTACTGCTGGGAATTTCAGAAGTGTGCTGCACAGCTGCAATTAGCTGCCGTCTAATTGCCAAAAACAATGGCACGCATGCCTGCTTTTTTTGTAACAAAGGGGATCTAGAGAAGCTTTAACATCCATTTATGTCACATTACACAAGTACTATGCAAAAGTGAGAAACCAAAAGTTTGTGAAAAGTTTTTTTTTAATGTGATCACATTTGGTGGTGAAACGGAGACATGAAATATACCAAATTGGGCCTAGATGAATACCTTGTCTACTAAAAAATAAGAATATAGTTTTGATAGGTAAATAATAAAACAAAGTTCTACGGGGTAGATTTATCATACCCCGGGCAGACATGATTCGCTATAGCCAATCATATCCGCCCTGCATCGCTAAATGCCGACAGCATATGCTGTCGGCATTTAACATTGCACAAGCAGTTCTGGTGAACAGCTTGTGCAATGCTGCCCCCTGCAGATTTGCAGCCAATCAGTCGCTAGCAGGGGGTGTCATTCAACCAGATCGTATGAGATCGGGCGGATTGCTGCCGCCGCCTTAGAGGTGGCGGACGAGTTAAAGAGCAGCGGTCTTAAGACCGCTGCTTCTTAAGTCCTGTTTCCGGCGAGCCTGAAGGCTCGCGCGAAAACAGTTACATTCAGGGCCATTCGGCCCTTGTTAAATCGGCTCCTATCTGTTAAAATTAAGTGATAGCAAAAATTATAAAACTTCTCCAGTCTTTTGGGCACGTTTGTCTCTGAAATTCCCGGTCCTTAAGGGGTTAAACCTTCCTGTTTATACAGCAGCCGCCTCTGGCAGTTTAGTAATGAATACGTACAATTTATAATAATTTCTTATCGCCCACAAAACATGGACAAATCCCCACTATATCATAAATGCACATACATCCCTCTATCCTGTTCTAAAATCCCCAGATGAGGATCACTGCCCTACTCTATATGAAAACAATTGCTCTTCCTCCCTCCTCTATGCAGAGTAGTTCTGCAGACACACACCAGTCAGCATAGGATAATGACAAGAAAAAAATAAAACTACTACACTACTGACACCTTGTGGCACACTTGTCTTTTACACATGTTTGTAAAAATGTATAAGACAAAAATTGGCATTTGGAACTGAAAACTTACAATGCAAATACTGATATATATATATACATTGGTTTATTGGTGCTGAACCAAAGATGGGCTGGCTCCTAAGCTAACATTACTACTTTTTCAAATAAAGATACCAAGAGAACGAAGAAACTTTGATAATAGGAGTAAATTAGAAAGTTGCTTACGATTGCATGCTCTATCTGAATCATGAAAGAAAAAAATTAGGTTCAGTATCCCGTTAAGTTGCCCTTTATCTGTTTCCTCTACTGAAGACAATTTGGGACAAATATAATACAGGCAATAAAAGAGACTGTCCAAAAAGGTTTCCACGCAGCTTTGCACAAACGGAGATAAATAGAAAACTAATTCAAACATGGGGCGAGATTACATATGCAGCGCAGACTTCAGCGTAACTGCTGAAACCTGCGTCACCTGTAATTTCACCTCGCACATCGGGGAATCACATAAACCCCTGCCGGCCGTTCATAAACTGCCATAAGTTGGATAAACTAGTAAAGTCCAGAAATGTGCATAAATACAATTTTCTGGAGTCGCCAGTGACTTACAGCACTTTAGAAACTGCCAGCGCCTAAGAAAATTAAACAAATTTTAAAATCTCCTGTAAAAATCTAACACGCCTCCCCAAAATAAACCCAACAAATAAAACCCCTATAACCGCAATCAAACCCATATTGGAACTAATAATAAATGTATTAACCCCTAAAGCGCTAACCCCCCACATTGCAATCTAACTAATAAATGTATTAACCCCTAATCCGCCATTCACATACAAAGCCAACTATCTAATTACACTATTAACCCCTAATTCGCCAACCCCCCACAACGCAAAGTACCTATTAAAACTATTAATGCATAATCCGCCAACCACCCACAACGCATTAAACCTCATTAACCTATTAACCCCTAAACCACCAATAACTAATTTAATTACTAACCTAACACCCCCTAAATTAACCCCAAATACATTAAATTAAAAAATACTCATTTTCAATTAAAATAAAAAACCTAACATTACTTAACAAAAAAAAAAACTATGATTAAATTAATCTTAAATTACAAAAAATAAAAAAGTCTACAATCACAGAAAAAAATAAACACAATTATCAAAAATAAAAAAATTAAACCTAATCCCTATGAAAATAAAAAGCCCCCCAAAATAAAAACACCCCCTAATCTAATACTAAACTATCAGTAACCCTTAAAATGGCCTTTTGTAGGGCATTGCCCTAAGTTAAACAGCTCTCTTACCTCTAAAAAATACTAAGTCCCCCTCTAACAGTAAAACCCCCCACCCACCAAACCCCCCAAAATAAAAAACCTAACACTAAAAAAACCTAAACTACCCATTGCCCCGAAAGGGGCATTTGTATGGGCATTGCCCTTAAAAGGGCATTCAGCTCTTTTACTGTCCTTAAAAGGGCGTTCAGCTCTTTTACAAGTGCCCATTAAATCCCTAATCTAAAAAAAACAAACCCCCCAAAAATTAAAAAAAGCCTAAGTCTAACCCCCAAATAGGTACTCACGGTTCCTGAAGTCCGGCAGTGAAGTCTTCTCCAAGCGGCCAGAGATGACAGCGGAACTGAAGATCGGCGACCGCGGAACTGAAGACTGGCAACTGCGGAGCCATGGAGCGTGGAGGATCCTCTTCGTATTATCACCGCCATACACTGGCTATTGAATGCAAGGTACACGTTTAAATATGGCGTACCTTGCATTTCTATTGGCTGAAAAATTAAAAATCAGCCAATCGGATGAGACCTACTCAAATCCTATTGGCTGATTTGAATTAGCCAATAGGATTTGATCTACTGAAATCCTATTGGCTAATTCAAATCACCCAATAGGATTTGAGCAGCTCTCATCCTATTGGCTGATTTGAATTTTTTCAGCCAATAGGAATGCAAGGTACCCCATATTCAAACGGGTATCTTGCATTCAATAGTCAGTGTACGGCGGCGATCATATGAAGAAGATCCTCCACGCTACATCATGGCTCCGCGGTCACCGGTCCTGGTCCGCGGTCATCTCCGGTCCGCGCCGGCTTGGTCTGGGATGAAGAAAGAAGAGGTCCCCGCTTAGAACAAGACTTCACCGCCGGAATTCAGGAACCATGTGTACCTATTTGAGGGTAAGACTTAAGCTTATTTTTTCTTTTTTTTTTCTTTTTTAGATTAGGGATTTCATGGACACTTGTAAAAGAGCTAAATGCCTTTTTAAAGACAATGCCCATACAAATGCCCCTTTAGGAGCAATGGGTAGTTTAGTTTTTTTTAGTGTTAGGTTTTTTTATTTTGGGGGGTTTGGTGGGTGGGGGGGTTTTAATGTTAGGTTGGGACTTAGTATTTTTTATAGGTAAAAGAGCTGTTTAACTTAGGGCAATGCCCTACAAAAGGCCCTTTTAAGGGATATTGGTAGTTTAGATTAGATTAGGGGGTGTTTTTATTTTGGGGGGGTGCTTTTTTATTTTCATAGGGATTAGGTTTAATTTTTTTATTTTTAATAATTTGGTTTATTATTTTCTGTAATGTTAGAATTTTTTATTTTTTTTAAATTTTAGATTAATTTAATCTTAGTATTTTTATTTTTAAAGTAATGTAGGATTTTTATTTTAATTTTAAATTAGTATTTTTTAATTTAATGTAATTGGGGTTAATTAAGGGGGTGTTAGGTTAGGGGACTTTGTAATTAAATTAGTTATTTGCGTTGTGGGGGGTTGGCGGATTAGCGGTTAATAGGTTAATTAAGTTTACTTCATTGTTGGGGGATGGCGGTTTAAGGGTTTATAGTTTTAATAGGTATTTTGCAATGAAGGTGAATGACGGATAAGGGGTTAATAGTTTATTAAGGTATATTGCATTGTGGGGTGATGGCGGTTTAGGGGTTAATCACTTTATTAGGTATATAGCGTTGTGGGGGTTGACGGATTAGGGGTTAATAGGTTAATTAGATGTTTTGTGATGTGGGAGTTGGTGGATTAGGGGTTAATATACTTTATTAGTTATTGCAGTGGGGGTTGGAGGTTGACAGGTAGATAGATATTGCGCATGTGACAGGGAGTTACGGTGCTCACATTTTTAGCGCAAGGCTTGCTGCTCCTGTCTATGTGTGGCGAGGTAAAAATTAAGTAAAATTTCTCAAAAGTCCTTGCACTGAATATGTGATACTGACTTGCAACGCGGTTCTATGTTAGCTTATGGGAGTAAAAATAGCGGGCGACGGGTAGAATCTATGCGATGTATATGTGATAGCGAAACCGGACTAAAAACTGCATATGTATTCTTGCCCATAGTGGTGCCCATTTCTTATTACTTATGCGTTACTAATTATAGAAACTAAAGTACTTTATAAAAACTAAACCTTTACACTTGTATTTTCAATATTTAAACAACTAATATAATTGTAAAAGAAATACATCTACATATGATTCTTAGGCTAATATTTGCTGTGAATACATCATTATTCCTAGTTTGTATTTACAATTTAACATTCATTTAATTTCAAGTCTAATTGTATCCAACGTATAATCCGATTATTATGTAGTCAGCTTTGCAAAATATTGTGTCGCTTACAAATAAATAATATTATGTTTCTATGTTAACTATCATATAATTATCAGCCCTGTTAGACAAAAAAACAGCTTTAAAACATCATACAACTGTAGCTGGTAGCTCTTTATGGCTTAAGTTAGTGGTTTCAAATGTAGTGCTAGACACTAAGGGAAGCTGTATACTACGTAGCACTCTGTGACAACAGAAACCACTGAAAGAACAGTAGTTTAAAGGGACAGTCTAGGCTAAAATAAACTTTCATGATTCAGATAGAGCATGTAATTTTAAACAATTTTCCAATTTACTTTTATCACCAATTTTGCTTTGTTCTCTTGGTATTCTTAGTTGAAAGCTTAACCTAGGAGGTTCATATGCTAATTTCTTAGACCTTGAAGCCCACCTCTTTCAGATTGCATTTTAACAGTTTTTCACCACTAGAGGGTGTTAGTTCACGTATTTCATATAGATAACACTGTGCTCGTGCATGAGAAGTTATCTGGGAGCAGGCACTGATTGGCTAGACTGCAAGTCTGTCAAAATAACTGAAAAAAGGGTCAGTTTGCAGAGGCTTAGATACAAGATAATCACAGAGGTTAAACGTATATTATTATAACTGTGTTGGTTATGCAAAACTGGGAAATGGGTAATAAAGGGATTATCTATCTTTTAAAACAATAAAAATTCTGGTGTAGACTGTCCCTTTAATCACAAATTCTGAACAGAATTGTCAGCCAGGAGAGGCGTGTGGTGTGGTTTAAAACATACCCTTTATTATAAACATGAATTAAAGTATGGAAAAATAACATTATAAATGATAGTCGTGCATAGTCCTGTTGATAGACTACGTTACTCTAAATAATCAGATCATGTAGTATGTGGTAATACTTAGATATCTGTAACAGTAGATCACTTTTAATAAACAGCAAATACATTTTTACCACTACTGTAACATATGTACTGTCTGTCATATAGATGAGAAGCACTTATTGTAAAATAGCCCAAAAAAATCTAAGAAATATTGGATGCAACATGCAGAATCATATAGGAGCTGTGCATTCATTCCAACTACTAATTGAGTTTCAAAATAGTCTAATGTTAGTCTGATATATATTGGCCAATTATTTACACAAGTACTGTAAGCTTCTTGGGCCCCATCCAATATGCAGCGTCGCCCTCAGAAGCCGGTGACGCCAGATTTTGCGTGGGTTTGGTATCACATATACGGCGTAACATAGAAGTTACGCTCGTATATTTCTGCCTTCACCGTAGTTTTTTGGCCCATAGACTGACATACAAAACACGCGCAGTTTGGTATCCAATATACAGCGTAAGGACTTACGTGGCGAAAATGGAGAAATCTTACTCCATTTTCACCTCGCCACAAAATGCAGGCGTAGCAAGCCTTGCGCTGAGTATTGGAGCACCGTAATTCCCTAAAATGCCTGCAAAATAAAACCTAACGCATGCGCAATGTCTATCTACCTGTCAACCACAATCCCCCACCGCAATACCTAATCTACGCCTAGATTTAGAGTTTTGTCAATAAAGACCCGCGGTGCTAACGCTGCTTTTTTTTCCAGCGCACCCTTAAGACAACGCTGGTATTTAGAGTTGTCTGAATGGCTGCTTTAGCCTCAGAAAAGGGAGCATTGAGCATAATTTAGCTCCACTTCAACCCTCAATACCAGCGTTGCCTACGGTAGCGGTAAGCTGGAAAAACGTGCTCATGCACGATATCCCCATAGGAAACAATGTGGCTGAGCTGGCTGAAAAAAAACCTAACACCTGCAAAAAAGCAGCGTTCAGCTCCTAACGCAGCCCCATTGTTTCCTATGGGGAAACACTTTCTAAGTCTACACCAAACACCCTAACATGAACCCCGAGTCTAAACACCCCTAACCTTACACTTATTAAGCCCTAATCTGCCGCCCCCACTATCGCTGACACCTACATTATATTATTAACCCCTAATCTGCCGCTCCGTACACCGCCGCAACCTACATTATACATATGAACCCCTAATCTGCTGCCCCTAACATCGCCGACAACTATATTATATTTATTAACCCCTAATCTGCCCCCCCAACGTCGCCGCCACCTACCTACACTTATTAACCCCTAATCTGCCGACGGGACCTCACCACCACTATAATAAATTTATTAACCCCTAAACCGCCGCACTCGCAAACACTATAATAAATTGTATTAACCCCTAATCTGCCCTCCCTAACATCGCCGCTACCTACCTACAAATATTAACCCCAATCTACCGCCCCCAACGTCACTGCTACTATAATAAAGTTATTTACCCCTAAACCTAAGTCTAACCCTAACACCCCCCCCTATATTAAATATAATTTAAATTAATCTAAATAAATTTGCTACAATTAAATAAATTATTCCTATTATAACTAAATACTTACCTATAAAATATACCCTAATATAGCTACAATATAACTAATAGTTACATTGTAGCTATTTTAGGGTTTATATTTATTTTACAGGCAACTTTGTATTTATTTTAACTAGGTACAATAGCTATTAAATAGTTAATAATTATTTAATAGCTACCTAGTTAAAATAATTACAAAATTACCTGTAAAATAAATCCTAACCTAAGTTACAAATGCACCTAACACTACACTATCAATAAATTAATTAAATAAATTACCTACAATTAGCTAAACTAAAATACAATTAAATAAACTAATCTATAATACAAAAAAAATACTAAATTACAGAAAATAAATTTTTTTTACAAGAAGTTTAAACTAATTATACCTAATCTAAGCCCCCTAATAAAATAAAAAAGCCCCCCAAAATAATAAAATGCCCTACCCTATTCTAAATTACAAAGTAATCAGCTCTTCTACCAGCCCTTAAAAGGGCTTTTTGCGGGGCATTGCCCCAAAGAAATCAGCTCTTTTACCTGTAAAGAAAAATACAATACCCCCCCAACATTAAAACCCACCACCCACATACCCCTACTCTAACCCACCCAAACCCCCCTTAAATAAACCTAACACTAACCCCCTGAAGATGTCCCTACCTTGAGTCATCTTCACTCAGCCAAGCCGAATTCTTCATCCAAGCGGAGCAAGAAGAGGTTCTCCATACGGTAGAAGTCTTCATCCAAGCGGGGTCTTCTATCTTCATCCATCCGGAGCGGAGCCATCTTCCATACAGCCGACGCGGAGCCATCCTCTTCAACCGACGGACTAACGACGAATGACGGTTCCTTTAAGGGACGTCATCCAAGATGGCGTCCCTCGAATTCCGATTGGCTGATAGGCTTCTATCAGCCATTCGGAATTAAGGTAAGAAAAATCTGATTGGCTGATTCAATCAGCCAATCAGATTGAAGTTCAATCCGATTGGATGATCTAATCAGTCAATCGGATTGACCTCGCATTCTATTGGCTGTTCCGATCAGCCAATAGAATGCAAGGTCAATCCAATTGGCTGATTGGATCATCCAATCGGATTGAACTTCAATCTGATTGGCTGATTGAATCAGCCAATCAGATTTTTCTTACCTTAATTCCGAATGGCTGATAGAAGCCTATCAGCCAATCGGAATTCGAGGGACGCCATCTTGGATGACGTTCCTTAAAGGAACTGTCATTCGTCGTTAGTCCGTCGATTGAAGAGGATGGCTCCGCGTTGGCTGTATGGAAGATG
The DNA here is from genome assembly GCF_027579735.1 of Bombina bombina. Taxonomy (NCBI): domain Eukaryota; kingdom Metazoa; phylum Chordata; class Amphibia; order Anura; family Bombinatoridae; genus Bombina; species Bombina bombina. The sequence goes on along the minus strand of NC_069500.1, from coordinate 1,003,558,043 downwards.
GCTCCGCTCTGCTCCGGATGGATGAAGATAGAAGACCCCGCTTGGATGAAGACTTCTACCGGATGGAGGACCTCTTCTTGCTCCGCTTGGATGAAGAATTCGGCTCGGCTGAGTGAAGACGACTCAAGGTAGGGAGATCTTCAGGGGTTTAGTGTTAGGTTTATTTAAGGGGGGTTTGGTTGGGTTAGAGTAGGGGTATGTGGGTGGTGGGTTTTAATGTTGGGGGGTATTGTATTTTTCTTTACAGGTAATAGAGCAGATTATTTTGGGACAATGCCCCCCAAAAAGCCCTTTTAATGGCTGGTAAAAGAGCTGATTACTTTGTAATTTAGAATAGGGTAGGGCATTTTATTATTTTGGGGGGCTTTTTTATTTTATTAGGGGGCTTAGATTAGGTGTAATTAGTTTAAACTTCTTGTAATTTTTTTTATTTTCTGTAATTTAGTGTTTTTTTTTGTATTATAGATTAGTTTATTTAATTGTATTTTAGTTTAGATAATTGTAGGTAATTTATTTAATTCATTTATTGATAGTGTAGTGTTAGGTGTATTTGTAACTTAGGTTAGGATTTATTTTACAGGTAATTTTGTAATTATTTTAACTAGGTAGCTATTAAATAGTTATTAACTATTTAATAGCTATTGTACCTAGTTAAAATAAATACAAAGTTGCCTGTAAAATAAATATAAATCCTAAAATAGCTACAATGTAACTGTTAGTTATATTGTAGCTATATTAGGGTTTATTTTATAGGTAAGTATTTAGTTTTAAATAGGAATAATTTATTTAATTATAGTAAATTTATTTAGTTTTATTTAAATTATATTTAACTTAGGGGGGTGTTAGGGTTAGCGTTAGACTTTTAGGGGTTGATAACTTTATTATAGTAGCGGCGACTTTGGGGTGGGAGATTAGGGGTTAATATTTGTAGGTAGGTGGCGGCGATGTTCGTGAGGGCAGATTAGGAGTTAATACATTTATTATAATGGCGGCGAGGTCCGGTCGGCAGATTAGGGGTTAATAAGTGTAGTTAGGTGGCGGCGACGGTTGGGGGGCAGATTAGGGGGTAATAAATATAATATAGGTGTCGGCGATGTTAGGGACAGCAGATTAAGGGTTCATAGCTATAATAGAGGTTGCGGCGGTGTCCGGAGCGGCAGATTATGGTTTAAAAAAAATTATTATAGGGTTTGCGATGTGGCGGGGCCTCGGTTTAGGGGTTCATAGGTAGTTTATGGGTGTTAGTGTACTTTATAGCACAGTAGTTAAGAGCTTTATGTTCCCGCGTTAGCCCATAAAGCTCTTAACTACTGACTTTTATTGACGGTAGGAGTCTTGTCGGTAGAGGGTCTACCGCTCACTTCTTCCAAGACTCGAAATACCAGCGTTAGGCAAATCCCATAGAAAAGATAGGATACACAATTGACGTAAGGGGATCTGCGGTAGCCTCGAGTCGCGGAAAGAAAGTGAGCGGTAGACCCTTTCCTGCCTGACTCGTAATACCAGCGGGCGGTAAAAAGCAGCGTTAGGACCCCTTAAAGGGTCATTATACACTCATTTTTTCTTTGCATAAATGTTTTGTAGATGATCTATTTATAAAGCCCATAAAGTTTGTTTATTTTAAAAGTGTATCATTTTGCTTATTTTTAAATAACATTGCTCTGATTTTCAGACTCCTAACCAAGCCCCAAAGTTTTATTTGAATACCGTCAGCTACCTTCTCCAGCTTGCTCCTGTTTATGTAAAGGGTTTTTTCATATGCAAAAGAAGGGGGAGGGGGGGAGTGTCTTATTTCCCACTTGCAGTGGGCTTTCCAACTTCCTTTTCAACAGAGCTAAACTGAAAGCTTCTAAGTACGTTTTTAAACCATTTTATACTGGATTTTTATATCAGTATCTGTGCATCTTATTCTTTATAGTAGTGTCTATTATATGCAGTTATATGAAAATGAGTGTATACTGTCCCTTTAACGCTGCTTTTGATGGCTAACGCCAAACTCTAAATTTAGGCGAAAGTGTTTAACCCCTAAACCGCCACTCCCGGACCCCGCCGCCACCTACATTACATGTATTACCCCCTAATCTGACCCCCCTACACCGCCGCCACCTATATTAAATATATTACCCCCTAATCTGACCCCCTACACCGCCGCCACCTATATTAAATATATTACCCCCTAATCTGACCCCCCTACACCGCTACCACCTATATTAAATATATTAACCCCTAATCTGACCCCCCTACACCGCCGCCACCTATATTAACTGTATTACTCCCTAAACCTAAGTCTAACCCTAACACCCCCTAACTTAATTATTATTTAAATTAATCTAAATAATATTAATATTGTTAAAGGACCAGTCAACACATTAGATTTGCATGATCAACAAATGCAAGATAACAAGACAATGCAATAGCACTTAGTCTGAACTTCAAATGATTAGTAGATTTTTTTATAACAAATTTCAAAGTTATTTATATTTCCACTCCCCTTGTACCATGTGATAGCAATCAGCCAATCACAAATGCATATACGTATAGTCTGTGAATTCTTGCACATGCTCAGTAGGATTTGGTGACTCAAACATTGTAAATATAAAAGCCTGTGCACATTTTTTTAATGGAAGTAAATTGGAAAGTTGTTTAAAATTACATGCTGCATCTGAATCATGAAAAATGTATTTAACCTGAGTGTCCCTTTAACTAAATTATTCCCATTTAAAACAAAATACTTACCTATAAAATAAACCCTAAGATAGCTACAATATAATTAATAATTACATTGTAGCTATTTTAGGGTTTATATTTATTTTACAGGTAACTTTGTATTTATTTTAACTAGGTACAATAGCTATTAAATAGTTAATAACTATTTAATAGCTACCTAGTTAAAATAATTACAAAATTACCTGTAAAATAAATCCTAACCTAAGTTACAAATACACCTAACACTACATTATCAATAAATTAAATAAACAAACTACAATTATCTAAACTAAAATACAATTAAATAAACTAAACTATATTACAAAAAACAAACACTAAATTACAAAAAAATAAAAAAGTATTACAAGAATTTTAAGATAATTACACCCAATCTAAGCCCCCTAATAAAATAAAAAAGCCCACCAAAATAATAAAATTTCCCTAACCTAAACTAAATTACAAATAGCCCTTAAAGGACCTTTTGCGGGGCATTGCCCCAAAGTAATCAGCTCTATTACCATCCCTTAAAAGGGCCTTTTGCGGGGCATTGCCCCAAAGTAATCAGCTCTTTTACCTGTAAAAAAAGAACAATCCCCCCATTACAACCCACCACCCACACACCCCTACTCTAAAACCCACCCGACCCCCCTTAAAAAAACCTAAGTCTAACCCCCAAGTGGTCCTTACCTGTCCTGAAGACCGGCGGAGAAGGTCCTGTTCCAGGCGGTGAAGTCTTCTTCTAAGCGGCGACCTCTTCTTCTTCCAGGAACCAGCCGGCGCGGAGCGGAAGAGTTGAAGACCGATGACCGCCCACTCTGGAACTGAAGACCGGTGACGCTGGAACTGAAGACCATGGAGCCATGGAGCGTGGAGGATCCTCTTCATACGATCTCCGCTGTACACTGAATACGAATTCAAGGTACGCGATTAAAAATGGCGTCCCTTGAATTCCTATTGGCTGATTTGAGCCTTCAAATTCAAATCAGCCAATCGGATGAGAGCTACCGTAATTCTATTGGCTGATTTGAATAGCCAATAGAATAAGAGCTACTGACATTCTATTGGCTATTCAAATCAGCCAATAGAATTACAGTAGCTCTTATTCTATTGGCTATTCAAATCAGCCAATAGATTTACAGTAGCTCTAATCCAATTGGCTGATTTGAATTTGAAGGCTCAAATCAGCCAATAGGAATTCAAGGGACGCCATTTTTAATCGGGTACCTTGAATTCCTATCCAGTGTACGGCGGAGATCGTATGAAGAGGATCCTCCATGCTCCATGGCTCCACGGTCTTCAATTCCAGCATCGATGGTCTTCAGCTCCACGGTCATTGGTCTTCAACTCCTCCGCTCCGCGCCGGCTGGTTCCTGGAAGAAGAAATGGTCGCCGCTTGGAAGAAGACTTCACCGTCTGGAACAGGACCTTCTCCGCCGGTCTTCAGGACAGGTAAGGAACACTTGGGGTTAGACTTAGGTTTTTTTAAGGGGGGGTCGGGTGGGTTGTGGGTTGTAATGGGGGGGATTGCTCTTTTTTTTTTACAGGTAAAAGAGCTGATTACTTTGGGGCAATGCCCTGTAAAAGGCCCTTTTAAGGGCTGGTAACAGAGCTGATTATTTTGGGGCAATGCCCCGCAAAAGGCCCTTTTTTTTTTTTTTTTAATAAACCGTTTTATTGTCATACAAAATTCGTACAATACAAAAGTCATAAAATTACAACAAACCGTTTAACATTTTCTTTTACATTTTTCAATTGTACAGTGGAATGCGTCTAACAATAGGTATCTAGGAACATTCTGTTGCCACAGTTGTCAGGAGCCCTAGGTCATTAGTCAATCTCCTAATAAAGCATAAACACATCTTAGGTCGCATTTGCTAATTATGAAATTTATTTGCTATATATGTGTCCCACATGATTTTCATTAAACCGTATGACACCTCAGTCCTCAACTTGATGTATGCATATTCCTCTAATTGTAAGATATGTTGGAAAGTATGGAGCCATTCAGCAACTGTGGGGATGTGTTTTTGTTTCCAATGCCTTGCAAGTAATGTCTTCATGCCATTACTTGCAATAAAGATTAGTTTTTTCACTTGTGTTTGTGTTTTTCTTGGAATAATATTAAATAGCCAGATTCGAGGATCCGGTGGAATCGTGACCCCAAGGCAAAAGGCCCTTTTAAGGGATATTTGTAATTTAGTTTAGGGTAGGGAAATTTTATTATTTTGGGGGGCTTTTTTATTTTATTAGGAAGCTTAGATTAGGTGTAATTAGCTTAAAATTCTTGTAATATGTTTTTATTTTTTTGTAATTTAGTTTAGTTTATTTAATTGTATTTTAGTTTAGATAATTGTAGTTTATTTAATTAATTTATTGATAGTGTAGTGTTAGGTGTAGTTGTAACTTAGTTTAGGATTTATTTTACAGGTAATTTTGTAATTATTTTAACTAGGTAGCTATTAAATAGTTATTAACTATTTAATAGCTATTGTACCTGGTTAAAATAATTACAAAGTTACCTGTAAAATAAATATAAACCCTAAAATAGCTACAATGTAATTAATTATATTGTAGCTATCTTAGGGTTTATTTTATAGGTAAGTATTTAGTTTTAAATAGGAATAATTTAATTAATAATATTAATATTATTTAGATTAATTTAAATAATAATTAAGTTAGGGGGTGTTAGGGTTAGACTTACGCACATATGCTGCGTGTGACTAGTAAGAGTCCTGAGTCTCTCAGCGAGATACGCACATATGCTGCGTGTAACTAGAGGATCAGGAGTCATACGCCTGCCTGCTCAGAGACTTGGATGTGGTCTGTATTGTGTCAGTGAAGATTCCATTTGTGTCATACAAGCCACTTCTTACTCTCTGGTGTGGTGTTTGAATACTGGTGCACGAGCCCTCACAGCATGTGTGCATATGCCACTGAAAAACCAATAATGATTGCTAATGGAAGAATATTGCAAAATGCTTCTATTTAAAATGTAAAAGGGCAAACATAAAAAAAAACATTTGATTGATACAGTTGTAGAGCATTAAAGGGACATGAAACACAACATCTTTCTTTCATGACTTAGGTAGAACATACCATTTTAAACAACTTTTCAGTTTACAACTTTGCGTCATTCTCTTGGTATCATTTGTTGAAGGAGCAGCAATGCACTACTGGTTTCTAACTGAACACATGGGTGAGACAATAAGAATTGGTATATATCCAGCCACCAATCAGCAGCTAGAACCTAGGCTCTGTGCTGCTCCTGAGCTTACCTAAATAAACCTTTAAGCAAAGGATAACAAGAGAAGGAAGCAAATTAAATAATATAAGTACATTGAAATTGTGTTTAAAATTATATGCTCTGTCTGAATCATGAATGTCTAATTGTGACTATACTGTCCCTTTAAGCATGGATATACCTAGAAGACTTTTGAACATTAGTTTTCCTACTTTGATTGTTCACACTTCAGTCATATATTTGAAAAGTTTTTAAAATATCATTCAATTTAAAGTCCAAATATGGCCAACACTTGAAACTTAAAACAAATTTTGGAAAATATTCAGTGGTCCCCATTTATTTACATTATAATATTAAACTGAAGTTATTCCAGCATTATCCACTAGAGGGCAACATTAGCACAGAGAATATGGGAAACCACACCTTTAGTGCCTCTATGGAACTGAGCAAAGATGACTGCAGTATGCTAATTATAAACCACATTGTTATAAGCAGCGACAGACAGAAATAGAGAACGAGGGCAATACAGAAACAGAGAAAGAAAGCAATACTGATAATAGTGGGTACAATTACAAATAACCAATACACCTCAACCACAAAATATTTAAAACAGGCAGAACAAATATTTTTTATACCTTTTAGATGTATTTAGCAGGTTCTAATGAAGTAGAGAATTGATTTTTTTTTCAAGTTTTTCTTTCATTTCAGTTGTCTGTAACAGTTTGAAATATTATACTGATTTATTTTCTTGGAGAGCTGGTGAATTGCTATTTCCGCCATTGTGTTTAAGAACAGAGTAAAGCTGAGCTTATTATGGATATGTTTTGCATAGAAGATGCTATATATTGTATTAGCCAATAGCGTGATAAGTGAAGAGTTTGCTCTTTCTGCTTTATATCAACTTAAAGGGACATGAAACCCAACATTTTTATGTCATGATTTAGGCAGAACATACAATTTTAAACAACTTTTAAGTTTACTTCTTATAAAATTAGCTTTGTTCTCTTGATATCATTTGTTGAATGAGCAGCATTGCACTACTGGTTTCTAACTGAACACATGGGTGAGCTAATGACAATCGGTATATATATGCAGCTACCAATCAGCAGCTAGAACCTAGGTTATTTGCTGCTCCTGAGCTTTCCTAGATAAACCTTTCAGCAAAGGATAGCAAGAGAAGGAAGCAAATTAAATAATAGAAGTAAACTGGAAAGCTGGTTAAAATGGTATTCTCTAAATCATGAATGTCTAATTATGACTTTACTGTCTCTTTAAGCACAGCGTTTTACCCAACTTCAAGGAAAACAAATATTTATTATTATTGTTATACTTTATTTAAAGAGTGATTATATATTTAACTACTAACAGCATCCAGAGTTTTAAAGGGACAGTAAGCACATTTAGATTTTTATATAAAATGTTTAGTTATGCATCATGAAAGAGCTTTGAAATATATTTTTATTATTTATTATGCCCCCTTCCTTTCATGTAATTTAGCTCTGAAAATTGAGCAATTTCTAATTCTCAGACTTGAAATGCACCCTGCTGACTTCTCATGACTAACCCTGCTACATATATGTCCCTAATTGGCTTCATCAAATAGCAATTACTAAACAATCCACTTTATAATAACTTTATGACTGGTACTAGCCTTGGTGTCTGCGAACTAAAGCCCAGATTGGCCCCTCTAAATAGGGCAAATGGTGGGTGGAGTTGACTATTGAAAATTAACTGCAGTAAAAGGGATGTTAATTTCTTTAACAAATGTTAAGACTTGGCTGATATGTTATACTATAGCAACACAACAGAAATGCATTTTAATGACAAGTTGTCTACTGTCCCTTTAACTTTATTTAGTTGGATAGGATGCCATTAAAATGTGATGTAAAATGATGGGTGATCAGTCTGGCAGAGGTATTTAAAAGGGACTGAGCTGAGTGAATCAGAATTTTTGTGGTGCAAAAGGGTTTCCAAAATGCTGTACATGTGGTAGCAGAAGGATTCAATTTGGGAGATAAATGAAAGAGCAAGATTCAGTATAAAACTAAAACTGTGTACTTTAGGGATTGGTGGGATAGATCATTAACACGTGGGATGATTTCAGTCTTTAAGATGTTTAAATGATAAGCAGCCATCCAGTAGTATATGCCTACAACTGCTGACATGAGATAGAACTCAGGGTGAGAATCTCACAAATAGATTTGAGTGTCATTAGAATAAAGATGGTGATTATGTCTACAGCATCTGATTAATTAAGGGAGTTAAAGGTTCAATGTCGTGCGGATGCGGCAACTAACTTACATCCTAAATGTACCATAAATAAAGACAAGACAACAATATGGAGGTTAAGACCATATAGGTCAATTTTATTAACACGAGGCACTCCTTCAATGATTTAATTTAAAGCATCAAGGCCTTCTCCAAACGTTTAACTTTTCATTTACCCAGTACGGTAAATGACTATAACTCTTATTTAACTTTACTTAAACAGTTGAGCGGCAATGCCTAAACCTATATAAACCATATGAAGCGGGAAGCAGCCCCCCAGGCAAACGGAGACAAAGCGGAGCCTGGTTACAACGCGGTACCAGATAGAAGGTTACATACTCAAGCTGTTCGGCCCTCCGCAACCCAGGAGGCGCTTTCCCCAAGCACGCACCTGGGTACGTCACGCCCTCTGCAATGGCCGTCACTCCTCCCCACTTTCTATCTACTGCCTGGGATGCTACTGCCCGCCTTTAGGGTGTAACAACGCTCGAACCTTATGGGACCCTCAGCCCATCCAGGCGAACACCAAGACGAAACTGGGGGGAGCGGAAAATCATTAAACGCCCTGGCCTTACCCAAAGACGATAGGTTGACTAACCCTGTCCGGCCCCAGGGAGACTAAACCTAACTATTTACAATTACCTAATTGCCGTGGGAGAAAAAAGGGGGCTGGGCAGGTGGGAGAAGATTCCAGATGTCCCTGAACAGAAAGAGGGCCTCAAACTCCAAGAATCCCCTTCTTATCTGTGAGTAGAAACCCCTCCCTTAGATCTGCAACACTGTTGCAATCTAACCTACAGCTCCACACACACTCCTCCTCCCTGCAACCTTAACCCTTAAGACGCTCCAGGCTAATCAGGGCCCTGCACTTACATTCATCATCATCATTACATCAAGA
>NC_069500.1:1003538930-1003543930 GCF_027579735.1 Bombina bombina | reverse complement strand
TCTCGGCCTCTTTATTGGAATACAACCAGAAAATACAGGATATTTGTATGCAGTATTAAGAAACAAAACAAAATCAGAAAAAAACAGCTTCTATAGGCTAAAGTAGCAAGTATTTAGTGTGACCTCCTCTTACACTTGAGCAATAGCAGGATCCTGTATCTCGTAAACCTAAATGATATGGAACCCTAAATAATTTCATTGCTAACACCTGTATTTGTCCTACTATTTCATGTCAAATGACTGCTGTGAAAAAGTCTAGTACACCAGGATTGTGCAAGACATGCTTGAAACATGGTGGAAGGTTTGTCCTGGTTTGGGGCTGTATTTCTGCCTGTGGTGTTGTCGATATTGTCCGAATTGATGGAATCATGAATGCTGAAAAATACAGGTTTTAATTCATAATGCCATTCCTTCTGGAATGCGCCTGATTGGGAATGATTTTATTTTTCAGCATGAGACCGATCCCAAGCACACTGCTAATGTAGTGAAATCATATTTCACCTTCAGACCTGAAAATTATAGAGGCAGTATGTGATCACCTGGCCAGAGAAAGAAATCAAAGACAACCTAAATCTAAAGAAGAACTCTGGGAAGTGGTGAAAGAAGCCTGGTATAAAACACCAGAAGATTACTTCAGAACACTTCAGGACAGTCTGCCCAAAAGAGTACAAGATGTGCTTAGTGCCAAGGGAGGTCACTTTTACCTGAAAATCCATTTTGTTATGACAATTGCGTTTTTTTATATATATTTTGTGTACATATTTCCAGTATTTTCTGTTTGTATCTTAATAAAGAGACAGAAAAATAGATATGGATGGTCATTAAAACGTTGTTAAAACAACAAATCTAATGGTGGTCTAAGACTTTTGCACAGTACAGAAAATTAAAGAACAAATTTAGAAATAAAGGCCCTGTTATGGTGAAACTTATTCTAAGTGTATTGGTATATGATAACAAACACATTGGGCTAGATTAAGGGCCCCATGTACTAAAGGTCACGTGGACAAGCTTCTTAACTTGAGAAGTTGTCTGCTCTCCTTTGCTACTTACGGGCAGAGAACAAACAGGATCCGCTGCCCGTATGTATCATTACACGCTCAGGTGAGCGTATAAAGCCCACCCCTTCACTCGCACTAGCAATCGCGTGAGAGAAGGGACTGTCAATCATAGAGAGCGAGTGAGCTCTCAAGTGATTTCTCCTCACCATCTCTAATGACCACTGCTTCTTACATTGCGGTAAGCAGGCTCGCATATGCGAACCTGCCCTGCAAGGGCTCCAGAGCAGCTTTTGTTGCTTAGTTCATGGAGCCCTAAAAGTGGCGTAGTAATGTCAGCGCAGGACACAATAAATAATATCATGACCACACTAACTAGCATGCATATAACAATTTGAAAGTAAGCGGTTGTGATCAACGGATTAGCACTCTTTAAAACAAAGAGTAAAGTGTAAGGGTTAAAAAAAATGTTCACCAAACACATAAAAAAAAAACAAATTGAAATAAACTGTTACACTCATATTTACATTTTCTGCAAAAAAATATTTCATATAAATATTACTAAAAATATTTTATAAGAGTTCAAAGGGATATGGTATGTGGTAAGGTATTTGTCTGGAAAGGGCTTTAATGTAAGTGCTAACTTTTTACTTTCAACTTGTAATACGTGCACTAACCAGTCCGTGTTAAAAGTTTACTTTTAATGCAGGTAGCAGGCAAGAAAATGTAAAAATGTAAAAGTTATTGCGCCACTTGTAATCTAGCCCATTATCATTTAAAATCTGTTCAAGAAGCCTTAGTTTCTGCGTTACACTGTTTCAATATATAAACAAATTATGCTAATTAGCATGGCAGATATTTATACAAGAAGGTGGCAGCATGCATGCATAAGCTGGCAATAGATCTTGCATTCAGAAGGACCAGCTGTATAAAGGGAACCTCATGCCAGTCATCAGTCCTCTGTCTCCTACTGTGAATCTGGCTCTGAGATCTGAGATCTATTGCAACTGAGCGCATGGAGCAATAGCCTTACAAGGTAAATAAGTGTAAAGAGAAAAAAAATGATAAGGAGATTCCTATGATCCTCCCTATAAGTGATCATGGGCTTAGCGCTGTCAGCTTAATGATTACATTTCAAATTGTGATATAGTAAAATATCAAACAGTTGCATGATTATCTCTCTTAAATATAAGCCTTTTGATGGAACTTTGCTCATATGTTCAACTAGACATATTAACCACCTGGATAAGATTAGAGCTTCTCTAGCACCTACATCTGTATTTAGGTTTGGAAAAAACTTGGCAAGTTAAACATTTTTCTTTTTTTTTTTTTTTAAACATATATTCTTTATTCTACTGGACAAGGACAGAGGAAAATAAAGTGATTTAAATAAACAAAAAAACTCAAGAAGACGTGACAGAAAATGATGATTCTCCACCTTGCCAGTACCACCATGCACTTTTGATATGTAGGCACCCTTAAAGGGACACAAACCCAATTTTTTTTTTCAGGATTCAGATAGAGCAGGCAATTTTAAGCAACTTTCTAATTTACTCCTATTATTAATTTTTCTTCGTTCTCTTGCTATATTTATTTTAAAAAGAAGGAATGTAAGCGCCGGCCCATTTTTGGTTCAAAACCTGGGTAGCGCTTGCTGATTGGTGGCTAAAAGTATACATGCTCTATCTGAATCATGAAAGAAAAAATGTGGGTTTTGTGTCCCTTTAATGTTTTAGGTTTAGAGCCTGCTTTTTTTATTTATACAATATACACATTAAGGGCCAGATTATGAGAGGGACGATATGGTTTGCACACAAGCGATTTTGGGTTTTCGTCTTTGTATACGCGCAAGTTAAATTACGATCACATTACAAGTTGAAAGTAAATGCAAACGTGAGCACAATCATGATTTACGCTAGAATGATTACTGCAACATCAAAGCTCTGGTTAACTATTTCACAAAGCAAAATAAGTTTAACAAAACACATCAAAAATACATTACAAAGTACACTTACACTCATAATAACACTATCTAATAAATATTATAACAAATAAATTGCACAATAAAGTTAAAAAGGTTTTTAACTCTTAATACGAGTGCAACCTGACGCAAGCAAAAAGTTTACTTCTAGCGCAATTAATGCTTGAGCGGTAGCATTAAATAGCGGTCCACTTGTAATCTGGCCCTAAATGTTATACTAGTTTTCCTATAATGAAATACTAAAAAAACAACAGAATTGAGTTTGACATGAAGGCCTATAAGCTTGCCTAACAAAGGTATAATGACTTAAAATAATGCTACTCAGTGCACATATTTCTTTAAAAGAGTTATTGAGGCAACTATTTTTTTTTATTCTTTTTTTATTAGGTCCTTTAACATACATAATAAAACTGACAAATCATATTGGGATAAGTATATAAATAAAAACACACTCTCTGAACAATAAAAAGACAAAAAGGGTTTCAAATGGAGTCAGAAATAAAATATTAGTGTGGCCGATTTGCATCACCTTAAAAATGTTAGCCAGTCTAAACTTAAAGGGACATTAAACGCAAGTTTATATATAAAAGATATAAAAGATATAAAAGATCTCCTACACTGGTCAAGCAATTAGCATAAAGCATTGTCAGTGATCCTGATCAAGAAAACCACAATTTTTCAAAGAAAATTGCTGGAAAAACTGGCAAAATAATAATATAGATTGTTTGCATACTTTTATGAAGAATTTAATGTTACTGAATAAAACACCACTATATGTTGCCTAATTTCCCCCAATATTCTGGTTCTAATTAGTTCTATTTTTAACCTATATTGATTTTACCGTTTTATTGTACAATTACTGTGCTTAGCAAATGAAGACCAGATAAACAGATGTTTTTTTGCCATTTTTGGAGCAGGTGCGCTAGTTTTTGTTGTCACTTCATGTATTTTTCCTAGTGAAGGGTTTTTCCTAAATGCAACACTTCTGCTTGAATAATTTAGCGAGGTTATAAAGTGTCAGCTCTTGTCTTCTGGGTCATAGAACACACAATTCACTTCTGACTCTCTCTGCGTCTAATTACACTGACTGATTGGGTAGAAGTTAAAACAGTAAACATAGTCTCTCTAGATTTTAACACATGGATCAGTGACATTTATTTTTGTGTAATATAAATGCAATATTTTTTTGTTGATTAATATTATATATACTATTTAAAAAGTAACAAAATAGTGTCAGCGCCATTTCTTCATAAAATAGATTCCTTTATTGGGGTGACATAAAGACAAAACAGCAACAGCAATGTTTTAGCTCCACCTGACCCTTAATCATGCCATGAGCATGATTAAGGGTCAGGTGGACCCAAAACATTGATGTTGCTGTTTTGTCTTTATGTCACCCCAATAAAGGAATCTATTTCATGAGTAAACAATGCTGACACTATTTTGTTACTTTTCAAATAGTATATGAGAGGAGCTGCAGGACCCTCAGCGGACGAGTACCTGAGCTAAAATCCATTTACAAAGATTTGAATCAGTGCTTTATAGATAGCAAAATAATGTACTCGCACTCTGTGGCCATTAATGAAAATACTTTAATGTGATGTTTCAGGGATAAAAACTCCCCTTCCTCAGACAAAGGCCCCTATTGAACAAAAGGTCTGTCGGACCTGATCCGACAGAGCGGATCAGGTCCGACAGACCTCTCTAAATGTGGAGAGCAATACGCTCTCTGTATTCAGCATTGCACCAGCAGCTCTTGTGAGCTGCTGGTGCAATGCCGCCCCCTGCAGATTCACGGCCAATTGGCCGCCAGCAGGGGTGTGTCAATCAACCCGATCGTACTCGATAGGGTTAAATTGCGACGATGCAGGCGGACAGGTTATGGAGCAGCAGTATTTAGACCGCTACTTCATAACTGGTGTTTCTCGCAAGTCTGCAGGCTCGCAAGAAACACGGGCCCTCAAGCTCCATTCAGAGCTTGATAAATGGGCCCCAAAGTGACATATGAAAAAGTGCAACAATTT